>NC_081446.1:11208029-11306699 GCF_007210705.1 Tigriopus californicus
CAAGTCGGGTGTTCCTCAGGGCTCCATTTTGGGTCCTCTCCTTTTCATCATCTTCATTGCTCCGCTTCAGAAGCTTGTTAGTACTAATGTCAGTATCTCTTCCTATGCTGATGATACAAAATTGGTAGGTGGTAGGAATGGTCAGAATTCCGGTGTTCTGGTAGAGGTCCTAGACCAAATCTACTCTTGGCTTGCTGTGAGTAATATAGCACTGAATGGAATGAAATTCCGCTCAATGACCTTTGGGTCGAGGCCATTAGACACTCCACTATTAGATGACAGAGGTAAGGACATTGAGCAGGTCTCATTCATGAAGGATTTATGTATAGTCCTCCAAGATAATGGAAAGTTCGATGAGCATATCCAGTTGAAAATGGGTACAGCTTTTCAAACATGTGGTTGGATATATCGCATGTTTGAGTGCAGATATAGTATCACGATGCTAACTCTGTACAAGCCGATTGTCCAGCCGAATCTCGAATATACTTCACCCATTTGGGCTCCAATTAGTTCAGCAGGTTTACAAAAGCTCGAGCAGGTCCAAAAATGTTTTACCAGGAACATCATAGGTATGAGAGAGCTTTCGTATTGGGACAGGCTTGAAAGTTTGGGACTGTGCAGTGTTCAGAGAAGTTACGAAAGGTATCAGATACTTTACGTTTCCAAAATAAGCTCATTCATGAGCTTTGTCCCAACCCAGGATTTAGGGTCAGTTCTAGTGACCGTAGAGGCTTAATGTGCATTTTGAGAGCACCTTCAAGCCCTCGAGAATCCGGACTAGTTCAAACAATGAAGTCCACTTCTCTTCTTTCTCGGGATCCTTCATTGTTCAATTTGGTTCCTTCAAACATTCGTAGGTCGTATGTAGGCGTTGATCCAGTAGCAGGATTTAAGTCAGACTTGGGCAAGGTTTTGACCAATACTTCCGATCAATCTTATATTAATTCGTGAGTCGATCAAATAATGCATATTAATAAAAGTTAAGTAAAATGAATAAATTTCTCGTCTTGAACTGTTGGGATTCCAATCCCACTTGCGATAAGGAAGTCCGCAAAAAATCCTCAAACCGGATTCAATCTTGGTTTTCCGTCGTAGTGTGAAGCCGCCCTAAGACAAAGTTAACACTGAAGATTCTTATTGACCGGTTTTACCAGAGAATTACGTGATTGTGATTCATAGTCATCTTTCAGGCTTGGATTGGAAAGGCCAGAAGCTTATTTGATCCACCGAAAATGTGGAGAGCATGGAACCAGATTGCTAATGAATACGTTAGCTAATTGGGGACGAGTCCTTTGTGACTCTCGCTTGCCTTTCCCAGGATTGTAATATGGTGATGCCTGAGGTCTTTTATCAAAAACATGCCGAGATTGATTGATCACATTTGCAACTTATTAGAGGTATCTATTGAAATAGAATGAGGAAAATGGATTGTATTTGATAAGCTAGATTGATTATCGTTTTGGTCCTTGATTTGAAACAAGTTATGAGCACTTTAATTGGACGTTTTCAGTTAAAGATATATTTTTTCACCAAAAAGAAATATTTAATGGGAACAATTCCCCTCGTCTGAGCAACGGTTCTAGAACACTTTTTGCTTTGGCAGAACGTTTCCAGATATAGTAAAATCTATTTTTGAAAAACTACTATAACATTTTAAAAACAAAGACCTGCTGATATTGGCTTAAATTGAGATTGAGGAGTACAGTCATGCGTAGTTTCGACATTACTTTTAGCATTAGATAACAATTTGGTGTGGTACGAGGAAGTGCTCAATAATTACTATAGGAAAGTCTGTTCTAAATATGAAGTATTGGTATTGTTCCCTGTTGGAGCACAATATCCGAATGTACATCCAAATGAACAGTACTGATTATGAGTCAGTTAGGGTCGTGGAAACATACGCTTTCGCTTTGTCAACATGGTCTGAGACAAATATATCTCACCTTTCTCCTTGAAAATTACAAAACACTGTCAATCGAGAGCTTTGCCCTGAGCGCCTGAGGTTAACAAATATCATTTTGCAGATGACAACCTTTTGCTTGAGGGAAATATGGCTGAACATGTTTTGCTCTAACTGACTAACTTAGAGATACTGGGAATGCAATTCATGACAGTTCCATGTAGATGAAAGAGTGAATACTTTTATTTGATTTAACTTTGAAGTAATTTTTGATCCACCAACAAATCAATATTTGACAGGCCTGGTTAGACCTTATACGTATATACGTATGGCTGATCTAGGACTTAATTCAATAACTTGTCTAAGTCCGACTTAAAATCTGCATACTAACATGCCTCAACTAGTATGCACATATCACTCATAAATACAAGAAGCAAGTAAATTGGGCAATGAAGCTACCAGAGAAGGAATATAAGACGACTTCATCGAACTACATAGTCTGAATTCTCGCACGCTTTCTCGAAGAAGATGTTAGCAAAACGCACGTTAAGCCTCTGCGGTCAGTATAATGGACCCTAAAACCTGGTTTGTGACAAAGCTAATCGATGCTTTCGAAAGCGTACAGTATCTAATACTGTTTGTACCTTCTCTGAATACTGAACAGACCCAAATGATTTAGTCTCTCCCTATAGAAGAGCTATGTCGTTACACCCATGTTCCAAGTAAAACATCTTTGGACTTGGTGAACCTTTTGTAAACCTGCTCAACTAATTGGAGCCAACCCAAATGGACGAAGCTTATCCAGAATGCGACTGAACCCCACGCCATAGTGGTTGAAGACTTTAGCCCGGTAGCTCTAAGACTGTCAGCCTACCATTACTCATGGGTGGAGCTCCTTAGAAACCAAATGATTGAGAAACCTTCAAGTCAGAAAGGATGATTATAGATGTCAAACATTGTGAGGCATGGAAATTCGTTAACAAGGTTGTCAGTTACAGATTGATCGATCTAGTATTTCAGAGAGTTGGTACAACAAACTTCTCCCGCTAAAGTTTCCTTTCCTAAATAAACTATCTGGACTTTCTAATATCAGTCTAAGACAGGCAAGCAGTAAAGCGTATGAGTCCTACATAACCATGAATTGTAATAATACGATAGGCTGAGATATTTAATTTGATATTCGTAAAAGGGTGGGGCTTACGTTTACTGTAAGAAGATGATCGGACAGACTGAATGACTTTCCCAAAGAACATTTCCGTATGTTGTTCCAAACCTTCATGATCATCGGGCCTTCAAATCATCCCAGCCTTTGCGAGTATGTTTCTGCATAACCCTTCCTTTGGTTCAATGAAATCTCTCAGAGGATCCAAATTCGAACTTGAAGATGAGCAATCAGAACATGATCTAGTGGTTGTTCCTAACGTCACCAGTATCGATGACAAAAAGTCCACTTCCACAGTAAAGTGATACATACCTATCAATTAAGAGTTAACACTTGAAGCGGAAATCTGACGAGGGTGATGTTGTCTACTTTATATTGTTTTCTGAAAAGCTGTCCATCTGATGCCAGAGTGGTCGGGACAAATAAAAAACAATAATAGATAGTACTATACGCAGTGAGATTTGATCATAACCAGAGTATTGACCCATTTCAACTTGTTACACAATAAACGCTCTACGACCGACGAAGGTTTTTCTTCCGACCGTTGTTGTCGACCTCAATCGTCTGATATTTGTGTTCCAGGAAACTGATCCGAGGGATCCTCGAGAGTGCAAGAAAGGGGAAGTGTTCCAACAAGAGAGAAAGAGCGACGAGACCCTACACTTCCCCTGGCTTTTTGGCAAGGCGGAGCATCAGTTCCACTCTCACAGTCGCCAAGAGAACAATGTCCTTCAGAATGACAATAACGACCTGTCTGAGTCAAGCACCTGTGCCAATTATCTTTGAACTCCTTGGGATCTGAACTTTCCTTTGCAAAAACTTGATCTCAAAAGAAAACGCCATGGATGATCTCATTTCAATTACAAGCCCTTTGAACCACGGTGTTGTTCTTGCACCCAATTGCGTCAATACCTCGGATGAAGAAAGTGTTCCGTTTCAAGTGGATTATGACAATGTGAGCCCTAATATGCCCAAATGGGTGTTCCATGCGGCTTGTACTGCTCTTATATCAATTGGAACATTTGGTGTGATGGCCAACCTGACAGTGTTTGTGTTGTTTCTCATTACACCCATGGTGAGTAGAAGGCCTGAACCGTGTACAGTTTGAAATTCATCATCTTAAAAGCCTCAAACATGTTGCATTCAAAACTTAATAACTACCCGCATCCGTTTTGAAAGTATTCTGAGGTAACATATGCAAAAGTTTTAAACAAACTTTCAAGTCCATCCAAGAGCCCCAAGGGGTCAAATGAAGGTTGTTACATCTTACCCAGCTCACCAAGACATAGGATCATCAAAGCCAAATTTTGCCATGAATATTTAATATTACCATTCAGTTATATCAGCCCCATAAAGCCATTCAAATGGTAAATATGTCTGTTTTGTTTTTTTCAGATCCGCACCCCCTTCAATTACATTTTGATGAACATGATCTTCTCTGACTCTTGTATTGTATTCTACGGTGTTCCCGTGGACTTTATGGCATCTTACGGATATGGCTGGAAATTGGGAAAACAGCTGTGTCTTTCAACTGGATTCATTTTAACTACCGTGGGTAAGATAAGAAATATTCGGTTGGTTTTATAACTGATTCGGTCCTGAAACATTAGCAATTCAACATGCTTTCCGTCCTAAATTTGTTTGAAAGTGTTTCGCCAGTAGATATTGGAGTCTGAGACTCTCTAAAGAATCGTTAATACACTCCGAAATTCACACGATACCACTACCAATCTAGCCTAAGAGACGCATTTAGCATTGACATACAAAAAGTGTAGGACGCGTTTTCCTAACATTCAGTTTCCATGACTCGACAGCCTTCCTTGATAGTATAGTGTAGGTGCATTAGGTCGTTATGATCTAAACACGGAATGGAAACCTGACCATAGAGTCTTTATGTCTTTCCCCAGGAACGGTTTCCATATGTACATTAGCAGTATTATCCATGCAACGCTACCTGATATTGTCTCGACCAGAGAAGTTCAAGATCTCCTCGTACTCGACATCTGGTCTAATTGTCATCTTAATTTGGCTTTACACCCTCACCGTGTCTGTTCCCCCTTTCTTCGGTTGGGGCGAATTCGTACCAGAAACTTCGGGAATGACGTAAGCGATCGTTCCATTATTACAGATACAAGCTCTTATTCAAGTTTTAATACAATTCTTGTCTTCCGACATCCAGTTGTGCCCCGGATTGGGAGTCCAATCGCCATTATTGGTACACTTGGTGGTGGTTCGTTATCGGTTTCTTCCTTCCTTTGGTCGTCATTCTCTTCACCTCAGTACTAACATTGAGACTCTTAAAAGAGGTAAGTGTCTTTTTCTAGATTAAAACTAATCCCCAAAAGTTTTAAAACTGAAATGAGAGATATGTTTTTCAGAAATCCAGGTCTTTTTCTAACACCACGATTCGACGAATGTCCCAAAGACGGGATCGTCGGATAGCCGCCCACGTGATTTGGATGAATGTCTCATTTATTCTCTGTTGGATGCCATACGGTGTGATCACATGTTTCTATTTTTTCGGTGGCGAGGGGTGAGTCATTCACAAATGATTTTATTGTGAAGGGAAGCATGGATCTACTGTACGTGCAGTTGAAAGTAGTTAATCCGCATTGGATACGGTGTTGGCCATGGGAAGGATGTAAAGCAGTTATCAGCTCAATTACATTTTTCCATGGGTGAAAAAAAAACTCATTAAGGCCTTTCGTGTTCAAGTTTTGGATTAAATTGAACCATTATTGAAATGAGTACTTGACTAGCAATCTGGCAAGACGAATAAAGATGGAGGGGGGGGGTCAATTCAATCAAAATGTACCCAATAATATACTTCGCATTCAAGGACCATTTTGATGCTCAGCACAAATATTCTGAATTTGATCATTGTACCATTTCAAAAATGTAAATTGCCTCTAGCAAAATCAATGTAATGGATCAACTGAGTGAGCTACCTAACATTACGTCGGTTAAACTAACCATGTTCCAAATCAAAGACAACCCGCTCCATTTCGTCTCAATATGTCTTTTTGTTTGTTGGACCGTCTTGTTGATTGATTTAGTGATGCTCAAAACTTGCATCTTTGCACTTTTGTAGTTATGTGACTCCCGCAGTGGTGGTAATCCCTCTGATGACGGCCAAGTCCTCAGTGTGCTGGAATCCCGTGATTTATGTGGCCATGAATCCTCAGGTGAGCAACCATTTGCAGTTAAGTTTTACTTTTAGAATGAAAGTGCCTTAGTCTCATTTAGCCAGAAATGCATGTCTCAAAGTATAGTGCAAGCAATTGAAAGTGCAAGAACGCAATTTTCCTGGTTATTCAAAAGTCAATACTTCAGGAATTCAAGCTTTTAGTTTCTTACACATCTCTTCTTTTCCAATTTGGGAAATTAAACAACGAGGTAGTTTGGTTCCAAACATTTGTTCACTTCAAAATCTGAAAATCCTAAGCCAAGATCGGCAAGTAAATTTGAGATGATGTTCCAAGAACCTTAACAGAGTCCATATTAGACATTATTCAATTTTCCCCAGTTTCGAGGAGCCTTCAGAAGGTTCATAAAAGGACACAAGAGCCGGAAAATGGAACGTCGATGGGAGAGGATCCAAAGATCTGAGAAAATAAATCAAAAAGTCGTCAAGAAGCTTCAAATCCCGTTTGTAACGGCAAGGACACATCTCTCGATTTCATGTAAGCATCAGGTACAATTCCGCATGTTTGTCTACTCTATCTAAACCCATCATCATTTCCAGTGAACGAGGTCCGAGTTCCAGCCATGCCCATCCTAAAGAAGCCTTTACTACCAAGAGAGGCTACAACCAACGAGCTTCGGACAGAGCTGATTCAAAAGAACCTCACCCATCAGAACTCTTTAGACCAATCACAGGTAAAAACTCAGGACTTTCGGGGGCTATTCGAGCAAATAAGCATGTTAACTCGCTCAATTAAGTTCAGATCTAGATCTAGAGGAAGATGTAATTGAGCATCCAGGGAGTACAGAAAAATATCCATTACGATATTTCTTGTGATTACAGGAACGGTGGCTCGGAATAACATTACCCGACGAGATTCTTATCAAGCCGATTGCTCTGGCTGAGGATCAAAGCAATGGTCACCGAGCCATTCAGTGGGCAGAGAAGCAAGAAATCTCATCCTTTTCAAGGACAGAGGACTCGATGGAAGACTTGGGCTTCAACGACGAAACCAGCACTTAATCAAATCAATGTGATAGTTTAACCTCCATGTGAATCATTTATCACATTCTCAACATGGAACGGACTCTAAAAATGTGGTGTGCTCCTGGACGTTATAATATGTGTGTCAAATGTAAGATATGATATATTGATATGATAAATTTATAGAGAAGAGTGTAGTACATCTGTGGGAACAGATGATTCAACTGACTTAGCCTCAATTAAGGAGTTCCTGGAATGGCAATCATGCTATCATATTGTTCCATAAGAAATGTTAGGTATGGATGGATCTTGGAAACAAAGGTCAGACTTACCTTTCCACATGAATTGCATCATTTCGAGTTTGGTGCGGAACGATTTTCAAGTACGAAGGATTTTCGTAATGAACGACTTTGTCTTCTGATAAATTTTGCATAAAGTTAGATTTGCAAACCGTCAACAAGGCAAAATCGGCAAAAAGTTGAAAAACATGGCTATGGGCAAAACTCCTGAACATCTCAGACCTTTTCCTGGTTAGCTTTCCTGAACATTTTTGATAGAGTTACGGTGTAAAAAACAACATGGACTTTTTGCTGAAAATAAAGACGCGCAAGAGTTTTTCAGCGTATTCACCAGCGCCATCTGCCTCGTTTAGGTGCAGACTAACAAACGTTGAAAAGCTCGCAAAGAATCATTCACCAAAACTTCAACACATTTTCATAGCTAGTATTGGCAATTTTACCTTTACAGAGGCAAGTTTCTTAAATGCTCGTACCCCCGATTTAAGGCTTGGACCTGATCAAGAATAAGCATCCGCTCACCACTTTGGGCCAGGTTTTTTTGCATTCCGATTAGCGTCCTAACTCCGAGGTAAGCTCTTAAAAAACAGGCCTCAGGATTTGAAATGTTTCCCTAGAAAGAGTTGGCGTAGTATTCGTTATATCACGATGTCTATTCGCGAAAAAGTAATGAAATTCCCCTCAACGGAGATAATGGAGGTAAAGATATTGAGCAAGGCTCGTCCATGAAGGATTTAGGAGTAGCCCTCCAAAAAAAAGGAAAGTACGCCTAGCATCTTAGAGCGTACTCTCTTATCTCAAAGTCCTTTTGGTCTGCAACTAGATGAAGCAAAGACGTTATCTCCATCGATTGAGTTGTGGACTCACAACGTTTGGTAATTTGGTATCTTCTGAACCGTTCACTTTATCTAAAATACATATATTCAGTACATATCTAAAACTCACACCAAATCAACTAACTTGGTCAAATGAGTGTCCAAAATATAGATTAAGGAGATCAGAGGAGGTGATCAAGGTTGTGAAGTAATTTCTCGCCCACTCTGAGTCAGCTGCATAAGCTTTAGACGACGGAATTTTTAAGCGAACGACCTTTTTGTAATTTGAATAAAAATGACTGGCTTTTAGTACAACAATGTAAATTTCGTATTTTATTTATACATTTTAAAATAGGGCTCAGAATTGCTCCTGCCCAAAATGAATCATTCTTGGCGGGAAGCCCATTGGACGTTTAACTAAATTCTAATAGTCTGTGCTCCACCTATGAATAGGACAATGGAATGGCATTAAGCCTGCTGTACGATATACAAATGGTCTTTATTTGTCCAGTTAAATGACTATGATTAAAAAATTACCATGGACAAAGGTTAGATTTTCATTTCTTCACCTTTGACCTTTTTGGAGACACTGTCGACTTCATTTCTACATTTCGGCATCTCTTAAGCGTAGACACAATCTTCACGAGAATTCATATCAAAAGATCAAAGGATTCTTTGCAACTTGCCGCCAATACTCGGGGCAAAGTTCATGATAGAAAATGCTCAGAAACCAGCTAAAATTTAACATGGACCCGGGGAAGTTTTTACTTCATCAGTATTTGACATAGCTGAGCAAAATGGTGTAACCTAGCATCAAATGAAGGAATCGGCCAAGACGCCTTGTTAGACGGCTAATGGCAATCTTACAATATTCTTCGGATAACCTTGTCTGTTTGAGGCGAGTTTCTTAGAGGTCTTCCCTTGGAGTTTGGTGCTTGGACGTTAACCAGAATGAAACTACGCTCAAAGGAGTGGTCAGTTGATGCTCATTCTGAATAACATCCAAGCCTTAACTCCGAGGTAAGAGCGTTTAAAAAACCGGCCTCTGGTCAATCAAGTTTACGTGACGCTGTATCTTGTAAAATCTGGTGTTGTAGAGTACTCTCGTCTGCTCTAAAGTACTCAAAATTGATATAGGGCTCAGATGCACCAAAATGGCATGCAGAACAGTACAAGAAACCAAATCGAACCACTCTAGGCCATAGCTACATAGTATACACAGAGGACAGAGCCACGACATATGTTAAAAACCGAATTGGTAGAACAATTAGATCAGGGCTTGGTACCTAAAAACTTAGAAACAAGGGAAACAAACTTGGTCTCATTCTGAGGCTTCAAAACCTGTTTTTATTGTTACCATGGGCCACCAGTCTTGGTGCTTGGACATGTGTATGTAGTGGTGACGGTGGTGAGGCAGGAAGGGTGAGTGGATGGATGGATTAGAGGATGGATGGACAGAGTCTTTGTCCTGGGGGTTGAAAGTGAACACAAGAAACAAGCCAAATAAAATATCCTAACGCCAGTTGTTTGTTAATAACTAGAGAGCACTTTGACAGCTGAAATTATGAATATATTTTCTTGATCAAGAAAATGTTCTCAGAACTTAAAAAAAGCTGTGAAAATGTGCGAAAAAGATGTAAATATACCAAAACGAGTTACAATAATGCAAGAAAAATTGTTGCAATTGGGAAGAGGTCTTTTTTTGCCCATTTAGCCTCCTTGCATTCTATTACAAAATCTAGGCACCCAACTATATTTACTAGGCATTCTGTTGAGTTTAGAAGACATCTTTTTTCTTGCAATTTTTGACATTTGAACGCTTTTTCAATTAATACAAATGTTATGGTGAACAATTGACTTTCTTCTGGAACCTACTGATTTGGTGCTGAGGGTGCTTTTGTTCCCAAAATAATTTTGGGTCGGATCAAACCCATGACAACAGATGTAGCTCAACTGTAGTTCTTTTTTGCAGACTTTCTCAAACCAAAAAAGTGAGTTAAATTTGATGTATTGACTTCGTTGGTAGACCAAATATTGTATAAAGCGTAAGTGGCAACAACTAGACAAACAGTGAAAAGAATTGCTAAAAGGTTCGGGCTGAGGATTTAATCCTTCATCTTATCATGCCGCACATAAGTAAACAAAAAGGTCCCAAACAAGGTAAGAAGGAAGCAATGTAGACTCAAATGACTAACGTAAAAGGGCTAAAATTGTCCTAAAATGTGAAAAATAGTCAAATAAAAGGTCGAAAAAGAGTCGAGAAAGTGGAAAATTGGTTAAAAAGTGGAAAAATATAAAATATGGCTCAACATTTTTTTTTACGATCAGAAGGACCAAAAAAAGTAACATTTTGTTCAGGCTTTAGCTTTTTTTCGAGTTCCAATAATGAACAACCAACTGGCAATTGATATGTCATCCGACAAATTTTAAGGTTTTTGTTTTGCTTTTCAGCGCTCGAGACTGAGCTTAGTTTTAAGAGTTTTTTTTTAATCCAAGTACATCTCTCTTGAGATTATCTGATCTAAGATTCAGCCCTTTGGTCTATTTAGCTTAGAAAGTCTGCTGGTTGTAGGGGCCCTCTGGGCTCAAGTCCATGTCTCCTTCCATGATCCATGCACGGAGGGAGTGTTGCGCACGTGTGCTCCTTGCTGGCTTCCTTCGTTCTTCTCGTACTTACTTGGTGAATGTATTTCAAGTCAAACCGGTCCCGGGCCCAGAACGACCTGTGATCATCCATCGGAGTGTATGTATCTTGTGTTTAGCATTGGGTTGAAAACAAAACGAGTCGGATAACTGTCCTGTCTGCCGATTCTTCAGTCTTCAACGTTATTGTCGACTTTTTTGGGTGAGTTGACTCATATTCTCATTCATTAGACGCCAGGTTAAGCTGCCAATCAATCAGAGTTTCCCAGGGGCAATTTTTTATTGACCCTGTTTTAGGTGGAACTGAAGTCTCACACAGCCGAGGTTCGTTACCTCTTTGACCAAATTAGTCTTGGGAGAAGAATGGGACCATATTTGAGGCCACGAAGGTCGTCTATTAACCGATATCATTCAAACCATTTGCCCTTATTATTTTTCGTTTGAGCATTGAAGCGAACAGGCAAAACATCAGTATTAAAATGAAAAAGCCGCATTTTATGTTTGAAAAAGTACCCGACGCCGTTGTTATGAATCGAGTGTTCCGAGTCCAAATTTAGGGGGGGCCAAAGTTAGAGAAAATCTTAGCGTTATGTATCCTGGAAAATGAGTTTTCAATGGCCCATCAATCAACAAGACTGTCAACTGTCTTCAAACTTTTGGCCAAGGATATGTCATAAAAAGGAAAAGCGATTAATTGCCTCCCAAAAGAAAACAACACTTGCCCAATTAAAGCACATGTTCCCTTTTATTCATTCACCTAGCAACTCAGTCTCAAAATTTCGATACAAGCATGGTATGTGTATCCCTTTAATTGAATGCTTCCCCCGATTTTGTTATACATCTAAAGAGGCCAACGAGACTCGTGATCGAGGCCGAAATTTGGCTTTCCTCGTTTTCCGTCAGCTTTCCACGATCTGAAGTGGTCACTCGAGGCAACTTTTCCTCGTGTGATGTTCCACTCTATCGTGTTCCAATTGGAACAACACAAGCCCCAAGCGTTCCAGACACTAGGCACAACGGAGTCAAGAGTCAACATGACACTCTAACCAAGTTTTGTTCACGTTTTTATCCTCTCATCATCGACTTCAAATCAATTACAGAGCTGAGCGTGTAAAACGAAGGCCACGATGACGGTCTTGCGCGTGTTGTTGCCCAGGGCGCGTCCTTCTCATTTGGCCTTTCGAAATGTCTTGCTCCATTCTCAGGCCTTATCTGGATGCTCCTCCTCTTATCAGTATTCCACCAAAACGGAGTACAAACCCATTAAGAGCGTTCTGGTGGCCAATCGAGGTAAGGCTGTTGGCCTTTTCCCCCACTCACCTGTCACACCTAGATTCAATTAATGCGTTTATGTCCATGATTTCTGTCTGTAAAAGGTGAAATCGCCATCCGGGTTTTCCGAGCATGTACCGAATTGGGCATTCGATCTGTGGGCATCTATTCGGAGCAAGATAAGATGCACATGCACCGACAAAAGGCCGATGAGGCCTACTTGATCGGTAAAGGCTTGGAACCGGTCCAGGCCTACTTAAACATTCCCGAAATCATCCGAGTGGCAAAAGTAATAAAATGGCTCTAGACGACATCGGCAAGAGCAAATCTTCAATCATGATCATTGACTTTTAGAACAATGGGATCGATGCCATTCATCCCGGTTACGGCTTTCTGTCCGAGCGGTCGGATTTTGCTGCCGCTTGCGAGGAGAACAATATCGCTTTCATCGGACCTTCCGCCCACGTCATGGCTAAAATGGGCGACAAAGTGGCCGCCCGACAATCCGCTATCAAAGCGGGGTTGCCCATTATTCCGGGCACTGATAATGCTGTCACTAACGGCAAGGTAGATCAGGTATCAAATGCGTATCAATCGGATTGCTTTTTCAAACAGTGTCCTGTTTTGTAGGAAGCCTTGGCTTTTTGTGAACAACACGGCGTGCCCGTGATATTTAAGGCGGCCTTTGGCGGCGGTGGTCGTGGGATGAGGGTAGTGACTCGATTGGAGGATGTCGAAGAACAATTCGAGCGGGCCCATTCCGAGGCTGTGAAGTCATTCGGCAATGGAGCCATTTTCATCGAGAAATTCGTCCAAAACCCACGGCATATCGAGGTCCAAGTGATGGGGGACAAGTCGGGCAACATTGTTCATCTGTTCGAGCGCGATTGTTCCGTTCAAAGGAGACATCAAAAGGTATCAATAAAATGAACACTAATCTCCGGCAAATCGCACGTGGCATGTGCAAACATCCTTTATCAGTCCTTTGATTGGAAATAACCCGGGAATGAAAAGACAACGACCTTCATGCAATCTTTTTTCAGGTTGTAGAAATTGCCCCCGCCCCGAATTTGCCGGTTGAAATTCGCGATGCAATCCTCAAAGATGCCGTTCATCTGTGCGAGTCCGTGGGATATTCTAATGCCGGAACCGTGGAGTTCCTGGTCGAGCCCAAGACCGGCAAACATTACTTTATGGAGGTCAATGCCCGTCTTCAAGTGGAGCACACCGTGACCGAAGAAGTGACTGGTGTGGATCTGGTCCAAACTCAGATCAAAGTGGCTGAAGGTCTGACCTTGCCTGAATTGGGCATGGATCAGAGTTCCATTGGATGCTCGGGATATGCGATCCAATGTCGCTTGACGACCGAGGATCCTGCCAAAAGTTTCCAACCGGATACCGGTCGAATTGAAGTATTCCGCTCGGGAGAAGGCATGGGTATTCGATTGGATAGTGCTTCGGCCTTTGCTGGGGCCATTGTTTCCCCTCATTATGACTCGTTGTTGGTCAAGGTGATTGCCAAAGCCAACACTCTGAAGGCCACGGCAGCTAAATTGAATCGTTCCCTGAAGGAATTCCGGATCAGAGGGGTTAAGGTAAGCCCTAGGGCTTCCGAGATGAGACAAAGGGATCACAGCAAGTGTCAGATCTGTCAATTGATTGCCTGCTTTCCACTTGTAGACGAATATTCCGTTTCTTTTGAACGTGTTGGAACATCCCAAGTTTTTGAACGCCGCTGTGGACACACGATTCATAGACGAGAATCCCCAACTCTTCAACTTCCAACCGTCTCAAAATCGAGCCCAGAAACTGCTCAACTATCTGGGCACGGTCTTGGTCAATGGTCCCACCACGCCTTTAGTAACAGACATCCAACCCGCCCATATCCACGTGGTCCCGCCTCAAACACCGTCTGGTAACATATAAGATCTCTTACGTTAAACTTGGCAAGCGTTGCATACCAACTGTGACTCTCATATCTAGACAATCCTCCCGTGGGCTTAAGAGAGGTCTTCAAAAAGGACGGCCCAGAGGCCTTTGCCAAGGCTGTCCGGAACGCCCCGGGCACCCTTTTGACTGATACCACGTTCCGAGATGCTCATCAATCTCTTTTGGCCACTCGAGTGCGAACCCATGACCTCATCAAGATCTCACCGTTCGTGGCTCACAACTTCTCTAGCTTGTATTCCGTGGAGAATTGGGGTGGAGCCACTTTCGATGTGGCCATGAGGTTCCTCCACGAATGCCCTTGGGAGCGGTTGGCTTCAATGCGAGAACGCATTCCCAATGTACCTTTCCAGATGCTTTTGAGAGGTGCCAATGCCGTCGGATACACTTCCTATCCCGATAATGTGGTGCACAAGTAAGTGCAATATGTAGGGATGAAACTTACCTAGATGTGAAAAGCAGGAAGGGAAATCATTCAAGCAAAGGTCGAAACCCATGAGAATGCAAAGTGTTACCTCAAACCCTTTTTTGGTAACTACGTAGACTCGAGTCAATACCTTTCTGCAAAAAATTGTGAACAAATGTTATCGATTACGTCGTTTTGTGTTAGGTGACAATTACTTTCTTGCCAAATCTATTCAATTATGATTACTTACGCAATTAAGGCCGCACATATTTGTAAGTATTTGCGACTGTTTTAAGAACCTCTTTTTGAGACGTCCATTCGTATGTTTGTCAAAAATATCTGAGCTGTTTTCACTTTTTATTTTTGGTTTGGTTTTTCACGGGCTTATCTAACCACTACAGGGAATATTATCCCCAGTATTATCAAAATGAAAGGTTATAATTCGTCTATTTATTACCTTTCAATCTTTATATGATATTTGGTCTACCAACGAATTTGAGTTGGCAGACCGAGCTAGTCCTTGAAGGTAGGGTTGATCTGGAATGCAATCTAAAAATTTGTCCAAGTCTGACTTGAAAGATGCAACCGAATCAACAAGGCCCACGTATTCCCTACGAATATTAGAGGACAGCAATTAAACAATGAAGGAGCCCGAGAAAGGGAAAAAATGTTTTGTCGCATGGCGCACTATTCGCCAATCTTAACATGTGGATGACAAGTTTCATGAAGATCCTAAGTACTTAAAGATATATGGTTGAAAAGGGTTCATGACTTGAATTATATGCATTGGGGTTTTGAGTAATTTGGACTTGTGTGCTCACGCGGAGCAAATGAAAAAAAAAAAAATTTTTTCCATTAATGGTTAGAAAAAAAAGCACTCATGAAAATCGACATATCTTCCAACCTCGAATAAGATATAATTGGTTAAAATATACCACGCGTAAAACAGAGAAATTCATATAGTATTTACTCAGTTCAAACATCTTAAATACGAATAGTTCAAAGGGGAATTACTTGATTACAAAACAATTTGATTTAATTACTTGATTATGATCTTTATAGCAATTACAATTACATTACAGGTTTGGCAGTAGAAAGTTGGAAAGTACATTTAAAGAGTATTTGTACCTCGATTTCTCATCATACATAGACTGTACTGGCTTCCATCTTGAAGATATTGTATGTAATCTGATCTAATGTGACGTGCTCTTTTTCTCATTATAAAAAGAATTGATAGCTATGCTTGAAACGAATTAGAAGGCTATGGGTGTGTACAAATGCTTCATTCAATGATTAAACAAACCGTTAACTGTTTTGCTCCAAATAATCCATTTTGGATTTTTTTGATCGAATACTCTGTTCTGATCAATCATCTCATAGATTCTGTGAGTTGGCGGTGAAGGAAGGCATGGACGTGTTCCGCGTGTTCGATTCCCTCAACTATCTACCCAACATTCACTTGGGAATGGAAGCCGCCGGCAATGCTGGAGGAATCGTGGAGGCTGCTATTTCCTATACTGGCGACATCACCGATCCCAGCAAGACGAAATACGACCTCAAGTACTACTTGAATCTCACTGATGAGTTGGTGAAGGCTGGAACGCACGTTTTGTGTATCAAGGTGTGTACTTTCATGTGCTTGAAAATCGAGCAAACCATTTCCAAAAGAACTGTTTTAAGTGTGGGCTGGATGGGTTACATTTATCGTTTTCTCGGAACTATTTTTCCCTTGACCACAAAACCGAGATGTTACTAAGGTTAATTTACACCCATAATATCATTTGTTTCGCGTGATATACAGAGTCACTCAAGAGGGTGCTCAAGAATTTACGTATCGTTAAAACATTCCATTTGTAGGATATGGCGGGTCTGCTCAAACCCCGGGCTGCCACGCTTTTGGTGGATAGCATTCGCCAAAAGCACCCGGATTTACCCATTCATATCCACACACATGACACTGCGGGTGCAGGCGTGGCTTCCATGTTGGCTTGCGCCCATGCGGGTGCGGACGTGATCGATGTAGCCGTCGACGCCATGTCAGGTTTGACCTCGCAACCTTCCATGGGAGCTTTCGTGGCTTCTCTCCAAGGAACCGACAAGGAAGCCAAAGGTTTGTATTTTTCGATTTAAAAGGGGATTTTAGAAAAGCTTTTTGTAAACTGCAGAAACGTTTTTCGATGAATGATTGAATAAGCTGATCTACGTACACTAGGGAATCTGGGAGCAAAATGTGGGTCTGAAAATTTGCGAAATATGGGCAGAAATATGTAGACTTGCATTGATTTTCGTATTCCGACAAAGACCTTGAAACCTTGCAACATAAAAGGAGTGAACACATTTTGTGTGATTTGCAGTTAGATATCATGTCTTAAACTAAGATGATCATCATTTATCGAGAAGTTCCCCTCAATTGATTAAATCAGCGTACTTTTGAATGGTTTTTCAACCGAGCAAGCAAGACTCTATTATACCGTTTTTCTTCTATGTCCCAGGCATTGACATGGATAAGATCAGCGAGTATTCCGCCTACTGGGAGCAAACTCGAAACTTATATGGACCTTTTGAATCGACGGCCACCATGAGATCCGGTAACGCCGATGTCTACAAGCACGAGATTCCTGGAGGACAATACACCAACTTGCAATTCCAAGCCTTCTCCTTGGGCTTAGGCAACCAATTTGAATTAATCAAGGAGAAATACTGCGAGGCCAACCAAATCTTGGGCGACTTGGTCAAGGTTGGTTCCTTGCTTGTTCGTGTCTCAAGCCATCATCGCCTCGGATACTAAATATTTTTTGGCTGCAGGTGACCCCTTCATCGAAGATTGTCGGTGATCTAGCCCAATTCATGGTGCAGAATAAGCTATCCCGACAAGATGTGGAGGACAAGGCAGAAGATCTCAGTTTCCCGTCCTCGGTGGTGGATTTCCTTCAAGGACATATTGGTCAACCCCATGGCGGGTTTCCGGAGCCATTCCGATCGAACGTCCTGGGCAAACGTGAACGAGTGGATGGACGACCCGGCGAAGATCTCGAACCCATGGATTTGGAGAAGCTTAAGACTGCTTTGGTAGAGAAGTTCGGTTCAAAAATAAATGATAATGATGTGATGAGTGCGGCACTCTATCCGAAAGTGGCTGAAGAGTTTTTCCATTTCCGCGAGAAATACGGCCCCGTGGACAAATTGGGCACCCGTATTTTCCTCGTGGGCCCCAAGATTGCCGAGGAATTCGAGGTCACCATCGAACAAGGCAAAACATTGCATTTCAAAACTCTGGCTTGCTCCCTGGATCTGAACCCGGAAGGCGAGCGAGAGGTCTTCTTCGAGCTCAACGGTCAATTGAGGTGAGATTTCTATTTTCAAGAGAATCAAACTAACAATAAATCCGTAATTCGTCTGGTTAAATCGGGTTAGACAGTTGGGGAAGCCCGTGTTCAAATTTAGATCATTCCAATTTCAATCCGAGAGATCATGAAATGAATTTCTTTCTCTTAAAATTCTACTTCTAAAGTGACTTAGAACACCATTCAAAACTCTCCGAGCCCAATAAGCATGGCAGAAATGGATCAAGGTTTGCAAAAATTGATGCTGAAAAATTGCGATGAAAAAATATTTTTTTTTGTTGGCACAACCCTCTTATATGAAGATGCATGGAACACATCAACCAATATTGTATCCATATTTCTAGATCCGTGTTCATCAAGGATGAATCCATGGCCAGCGCCTTGAACCTCCGTCCCAAGGCTGACCCTATGTATGTGGGTCAATTGGGAGCCCCCATGAAGGGTGATGTGGTGGATGTGAAAGTGAACGTGGGTGATCAAGTGGAGAAAGGTCAGGTTCTGGTAATCCTTTCGGCCATGAAGATGGAGATGTCGGTGCAAGCCCAAAAGTCGGGCAAGGTCACCAAAGTATTGGTTGTGAAGGGCGAGAAAGTTGAGGGCGACGACTTGATCGTCGAGATTGACGAGTGATCATGGGCAATTACTTGTGTCTAAATCTGCTTCCCAAACCACCACCCACCCATGTGTCTATTTTAGTCCACGTTTATGAAAGTGTTTTAATAGCTACTATTTTTCGGCAGAGGAAAAAAAATACATTTTATTCATGTTCATGGTTGTTTGCGCATTGAAAATTTTCATTAGGTTAATGGGATGTAGTTTTTCAGAATGTAACCCTAACACTTATTGTGTTTTCGCTCGTTGCAGCTCTTGGCCTGGAGTGAGTAAGTAGTAAACGTAAAAAATGATGTTGATGCCACTACTAAAATGTATGCACGTAGCAAAATCGATCAAGCCATGTAAATGAAGGTATTAATGTTGTCGTCGTCGCGTTTCATGTACTTGTTCTCAATGAGCCACTCGATTTGCTCCTTGATCATCTTCTTGGACGGTAGGAACATGTTCTTAAGAATGTCCACCAGTTCCGTCTGAAGCTGAGCATTGTTGATGCGCTTCCTCATCTTTAGTATCTTGATGATGGCCTCTTGCGTACGGAAGATCCTTAGCTGCATAATGCCCTCGTTCTCCTCCTCTTTGGCCTTGTCCGTGCACAACTGAAGCCTTCCAATCAAACTGACTTTCCCGCGCTTCTGCACTTTCCCGTTCTTGATCATGGCGAACTCGTGGTTGATCCAGAACTGCGTGTTGTCCGTGAAGTCGTTGGGCTTGCTCACTTGAGGCTCGTACATCAAGATTTGCCGTTTCAATTTGGCCATGGACACGAGACCCCAGAGGGTGCGACGGATTTCCGAGTCCGGCAACTCCGTGGCCAATTTGAGGTTATCTAACGTGAGTCGATCGTGACGACGGTTCTCCCAACAGAAGAGTACGGCCATTTGGAAGGTGGTGACTTCGAGATCGAATTTCCCGATGTTGTTCGCGAACGTGATCGTTCCATTGGACATGTGGTGATGCCATTGCAACTTCCGACCTGAATGCTTGCTCTGAGAACGAAATAAACCCCAAGGAGTTGAGTTTGGGAGACAAGAATTACGGTTAGTTTGCGTCGATTACCTTGTAGAATTCTTCCACTTCCGGAATAAAGTCTTCTAATTCTCGAGGTAGGGAAACGGGCTGCCTTTCGTTGCTTTTGGCCCAAGCTCCTTGGTTAAGGATTTTGATGGAGATAATATCGGAGAGGTTGTGCTTTTCAAGATTCATGGACAGGTAGTCTTTGAATTGGGAATTCAGGTCCTCGCTCACCTGAAAAGTGTCACAATTGGAATTGATTTTGATCGCTTGACGTCGAAGAAAGTTCGAAAACATTTAAGTCGAGGTCGATCTTTTCCGCTGAAGCACATACGGTTGAAGTACAGAAATAAATCAGAGTCAAGCTGACTCACGTGAATCCAATCATACCCATTCATCTCATCCCAGAGTCGACAAAAGCCCCATTCATTCCAACCCAATAAAGCTCTAAAGAAAATCAATTCAGTAAGGCATCTCCTCAATGGGATATCAAAGTACAAACGCTTTTTGATTTTCTATCTACCATTGATCAAACAATTGACTTCTCGTTAACTGAAAAAGATATCAGCGCTATTTTTAAACCCATATGCCAACCAATGAATTCAGGTAACGAACACCTTTTTCAAAGTGAACGGGACTGCACTCGTTTTAACACTTGTCTTTCTTACCTTGACGTCTTGGAACATTCGACTGAGTTTGTTGATGAAGTCGGCTGGCATGCCCACCTCTCGGAGCCACTCGACCATGTTCTCCTCCATTTCCGAGTCGGCGGAGGTCTCGAGGATGAGTCGACGTGTGAGATGACCTTTGGCGTAGCGCATAAACACGTCCTTATTCTGTACGTACTTTAACACGAGCAACACTTCCCGCAGCTTAGCCTCGATCTCGTCCGAGGTGAGCTTCTTGCTGACCGGGTTCTTTCGGAGAAGGATATCACAATAATTAGCCAGCAGCTCGGGACACTTGGATTCGGGCACTACGCGAGAATACATTCGACCACGCCCGGGCAACTCTAACCGGAACACGGACGTGTCGTTGACCACCCGTTTGAAGGCCATGTCTCGTGAGGTCATGAACCGCGGGTCATCGTGGAAGGCATCGTGCACGAGAAGACTAAATCGACGGAAGAGCTCGAGCAAACGCTCCACATATTTTTCGCAGTCTTGCGTAATCACATCCGCCGATTCGATCATATCGGCGATGCCCGTCTGGTAGATGTGATCCTCGAGGTCGTGGAGCATGGGCAAGATCCCGGAATCGGGCACACGATCCATGAGCTTGAACAGGAGCTGAAGTTTGTCCGTCTCGTTGGTCTTGATCATGCCGGCGCACTCGGCCAGGATGGTTTCCTTGTTTGAGGTGACGAGCACATCGACACAGGACTTGACTAGATTCTGAACCGAGCCCGAGCTCGACTCGAGGTACTTTTGGGCGCGTTGCTCTTCCTCGCGTAATTTGGCATCGGCATACCTCATATAGTCCTGGACGCCGTGTTCGAGTAGATGCTCGGGGGCTTTGAGATTGTAGAACTGCTCGGTGGCATCGATGTAGGCGCGCTCAAAGTTCTCCCGATAGATCTGGAGCTTGTCCTCGGCATTGGACGAGAGATTGACGTAGGATTCGCGTACGCCGATCACCAATTGCGAGTCAAAGGCTTCACCATTGCGCTCGTTGTGCACGAGCTTCATGGCCGAGCTTTGGAGGCGTTCTTTGATGTTGGAGAAGATGCTCTGATTCCAGGAATCGAGCATGAGCTTGCGCACCACGCTGTTGTCCTCGGTGGGTTTGCCCTTTTGTAGACTGGTGGTGGTTTTGCCCTGGAGGGCCGTCTCCAACTGACCAAAAGGCTTGGGCAAGTAGCTGCATTGCGTGAAGAACTTCCGCCATTCCGCGATGTAGGCCTTTAAGAGGGCCTGGTCCTCCTGATGCGACAACACTCGCTCCTGGGCCTGTTTGATGAAGTCCAAGATGTCCTGGAAACACGAAGGCCCATTTAGTTTTAGGGAAGGGACTCAAAATCAACAGGACGACGAATCATCTGCCATGGGCTAAACAGTAAACAGTCGACACATGTACGTACAGTATGATGATATGGGTCTATCCAATCTTCCCATTAGCCCAGGACACCCAAGACTCTTTCGAGTCCCTGCATTAGCCCACCAAACTGGAGCCTAGGCTAAAATCTCCTGCCGGTTTTGGTCGAAAAATCAGCGCCAGTCCTATCCCAGTTTTAACTATCGGCCAATAAAACCAGGGCAATAAATAGTAATGATGACCACGCCAATAGATATGAATGGGCTTTTCCGGCGATTCATCTATCCTCGCCATTGGAACAGTCTGTCTGTCGACGTGCTTTAGGTATGCTTTAGCTATGCTTTATGTATGTACGTATGTATGCATTGATTGCCTCTTGGTCTGTCTGTCGGTCCAAACGATGACTGACCTCTCTGAGGGCGGCGTAGACTTTGGGCGCGCCTTTCTCGTCCCACAGACACACCGAGTGGACCAACCAAAACAGGTCCTGCCATTCACTCCGAGACACGCTCATCTGCCGCAGGAGCTTCAACAGCGTCGGACGCATCTGCGGCCATTTGTCCTCAAAGCTCAAGGCGTTCTTGTCCTTCAACATGACGATATGGGCGAATGCGGCTGAGCGGGCGGAGCGTGGGAGGTGAGTCGGACGGGGCCCTAGGCCGGGGCGGGGCGACGACCCGTAGTACCCCCCGCAGACAGACGGACCCGGCTGGGTTCGAGCAAAGCGGCACACGGGCAGTGGAGCCGGGATCCGCACTAGAGACCAATGAGGCTGAAATCGGAATGATGGGAGCCCATTAATCGCAGGCCAAAGTTGTGCTGGGGCCCATGGCCGATTCAGCCGAAAACCAGCCCACTCTCAGCTGGAAGCCTCGGCCGAAAAATCGATGATCACGGTCGGACCGCAGGTCATGAGGAATGCCTTGAAAGGAGTCCCCCACTCTGGTCGGGTGACAGGGTTATTCCCCATTAGTCAATGTGGGATGTGTGACTGGTCATGATGATTGGGCAACATTTTGTGTTCTTGTAGTTTGTACCGATTTGTTCCCTGCTCCTGAACGCGGAAAGAACGCCTTTACCCCCCGCACCTCTTTTCCCGTGGGCCCATGAGAGTATTTGGGTGTCTTTTTGTGGCCCAGGTTGTTTTCTGAGCCGCTGGATTGTCACATTTATACTCAACCTTTGAACAATTATGCCTGTCGATTCCTGGCCAAAATATCCAGTAGAAGACAGGTTAGCACCAAGGAGTTGATACTTTACTTAAGCACCAGTGCATGGCTATATTCTCTAGTAAAGTCATTCAAAGTTCATCCTGACACTAACCATTTTAGTGCCAAACCAATTTAAAGAGTGGCTTCACCCTTTAGCCCACATTTCCCTTGGGCTAGAAGCCAAGCTTCTAGCAGCACAATCTAGATGAGCCTGCAACAATGATTCATGAACATAAAAGCCTGACAAACATTTCTAATGTTCTTTGGTACTTTTGATTACCGTCAATTTGGATCGGCCATGATTTTACTAATGATGGGTTTAAAAAGTTTCTTGTCATTTTCACCTGTTTGGTTGCATTTTTATGTTCAGTTTTAAGAGCCCTGATTATAAATACATAAAAAAGAACTTGGGGAAGAAAACGAAAGAAAGGACGGGATATTTTTGGACACCATTCGTGACGGTGCTGGATCAAGTAGGTGAAAGAAGCGGTGGACCCTTGACATCAGCCAAATTCGACCATGCCTCCGGGTGTCAAGGGATCTTAAATTTTCTCGCTACCTTTCCTCATGACCTCATAGCTTCCCCAGACTCCTTGTCTGTCTCAGTGTGACTTGACCCCACCTCATCCATCAAACCCATGAATTAACTGGCCCATTACATGGTAATTTTCATTAAATAAAGACTCCCAACCTCCCAACTCACAAATTTAGTCAATTCAGGTAGTCATAGCTTTTCAATAGCGGTCATCAGCTCATGGACTGCCTAAACGAGAAAACTTGTTCGTCACCCTGAAAAGATCCCTGGGTTTGTCAACAATCAATTTGCCCCTCTTACGTTGATCCGATTGCTTTGAATTTGGTGCGGGTCCGTAGTGTTCATTGCCCGTGATCTTGCCCACCAGCCCCATGAGTGCGTCCGAGTTGAGCTCGTACCAGCTCCAATTGGAGCAGGTCAAAGCGGCCTTGACCTCGGAACCAACCAACGAGGAACTGCTCAAGCTGCAGACCGACCTGGAACAAGTCATCCAACTCACGCAGGAACTCATTCAGACGCAGATCTCGGCCTCGCACGCCATCGGAGCTTCGACCTCGGCGGCCACGCCCACCGGCATCCCTAGCCCGGCCTTGGCTGACACGGCTTCGACGTCGTCTCGGTCGCGTTTGGTGGAGGATTTGACGCCGGTCAAGCATTGGCAAGTGGGCGAACAATGTCAGGCTCTGTGGCATAAGGACGGATTGTAAGACGACGTAGATAGATGTCTACTCATTAGTTAGGATTACTAGAGGTTCAGGAGCTTCTCATAGATTGGGTGGTGACACTGTCAAACAGTGTTCAAGACAATCACAGACACTTTATTCCAGTTGGTGGATTCTTGGGTGGAATGGACATCTCGTTTTGACATTCGACAACTTTTGATCGGTTTGTTGTTACGTAACACTATTTGGAAATTGTTGAGCGCCCAGTCACATTTTGAAATCTTTCGAATAATGTTCTAGCTCAACCAGTAAGAAATGAGACTGTCAGTAGGTTGGACAATTACAAATTTAGAAAATCAGCTCTCGACAATTATCCATTTTTGTCCAACAATTGTGCGCATTGTTCTTGAAACACAGGAAAATATATGTTTGATTAACCAACCATTTCTTGGCCACATTGACTAGAAAATGCCACCAATTTCATCCAAAATGGTTCCAAATTTCGCTATTTAAACAATCCACTTTTCAAGAAAACTACCCTTGAAACGATAATAACGATTTCTCAAATCATTGAAAACCCCACCTTAAAAAACGTCCATTGATTCTCGGCATAGAGTGCCAACTCGGGTGCCAGCAGTGTATATCTGTTAGATGATTTTCATGATATATTTACAAATACATTTATATGGTTTGTCATCAATCTGTAGATTTTATCTTTTCTTGTGGGCGTTTGAAACGTCAAATAATCCCAAAAATAAGTAGAATTGGGTGCGAAAACATATTACGATCACGGAGCACTATATTGCATTTTCGTTCCAGATATTATGAGGCTACCATAAACGAGATCACTACGGATGGCGAAGTCTCGCTCACTTTCAAACACAACGGTCAACAAGGCGTGACCAGTTTAGGGTTGCTTCAGTTCTCCAAAATGGGCGTGACTGGCACCGAGTCTAACCTAAATAAGCGCGAACAAATGGACAAACAACGCGAGTACCTGAAGAAGAAAAAGCAAAAGAAGATGGAACGTTACAAGAACATGGAAAAAGAACGCGAGAAGGAGAAGAACAAATGGCAGAATTTCAGTCACAAGGTATGAACAACGAGAAAAAGATGTGATATTTGGAAGGAAAAGGAGAGAGAGATACTAGAAAGGTTGGGACTGTACAGGATTCACAGACGGTCCAAAAGTTATCTGATACTGTACTTTTTCAAAAGCATTCATGTGCTTTGTCCCAACCCAGGATTTAGGCCTAATCATAACGACTGCAGAGTCAGACGGAGAACATATATCAGTTCTTTTCATTTTGAAGTGTTGAAGATTCCATTACCTGTAGGAATGTCCCACCCCCTCCAACCCCAAAATTATTTTTTTTTATCCCTGTTGTGCCATCATTCGCCAATCTAAGGTGGTGCATCACAATCTTTTTTTCTTGGGAAGGGAGTTGGGACTTACATACTGGTAATGGAATTTCAACACTTCAAAATGAAAAGAACTGATATATGTTCTCCGTCTGACACTGCGGTCGTTATAATTAAGCCTAAAAACTGGGTTGGGACACAGCACATGAATGCTTTTGAAAAAGTACAGTATCTTTGAAGTAAAAAAAAAAAAAAGAATATGTCAAAACTTGACTTGGGATCAGACGAGAATGGGGTGGTGGTGCGGGATTTACTATATATGAGCATATGAGCATCTCATCAGAAACTGAGATGTCACACCATCAAGACTCTCGAGTTCTCCTGGCCCTGATGGTGTGACATCTCAGTTTCTGATGAGATGCTCACAGGTTCTTGCTCCTGTTTTCTCGCACTTGATGCGTTGCATCTTGGACCAGGGCAAGTTCCCCTCTTCTCTGAAGGTAGCTCATGTGGTTCCAATTTTCAAAGGGGGAGATAAGTCGCTCCCCAGTACGTAATTATAGGCCGATTTCTCTCACTTCGAATATTGCGAAGGTGTTTGAGAAGATCATGAGGTCCAAACTTGTTGAATTTCTTGATATTCATGAAGTCCTTCCTCCTATCCAGCATGGGTTCCGAGCACATTTTAGCACGGTTACCCAACTGATTGAGCATTTAGAGCAGGTCATTGAAGGACTGGAAAGGTACGAGTCAGTTGATGTTGTCTATCTTGATTTTGCCAAGGCCTTTGATAAAGTAGATCATGGCCTTTTGCTGAATAGACTTCATGACATTGGGATCCAAGGCAAGGTTCTCAATGAGGAATGCTCTTTAAAGGTTTGGTGATTCCATTTTTTACTTACCGCCGGGAGATAAAATAGTGTCACAGGTAGTGATGGGATCAAATCAAATTTCAAATTCAAGGTTGCCAGAAAACTGGGAAAGTGAAAGCACCAGCCGGTTCTATTGTGACGTAAAATGTCACGTATAAGCAAAAAGCAACCCTAGTTCGACGGAAGAAAAATCAGGATTACTTTTTGAGGTTAACTAACGGGTTTACAGCTTCCCACCACTAATGTCATATGCCATTGAAAATGTCAATTGGCAGCCCTAATTGCAACCTTCAGTGATTATTAATTTGATCCCCATCAGTAGTCACAGGGTCGTTCGTGCACTCTGAGGCGGCTTGGGCTATCTTGAGCCGTTACATGTATTATTTCCTTTTTAAGCACGACCAAGGCCTTAATCATGAATATCATAGTTTTGAATCAAAGAATAAACTCTTTGGCACATGTTTCATAAAAAAAAAAAATTACTCACGCAGGAGCCAAATATCTGCTTTTCAAATTTATGTCGTTAAATTTACTGGCCGGCTCCTCTGTGGCTCGTACTATCGCAGCGGCAAAGACAATCCCGCTCTGATTATCAGTTCCGTCGATGTAACAAGTTTATCGTATTTGACGCTCATAATTTTTTCAGGCAAGTAATAAATACTTTTTTGGGTGAAAAGTGTGCCAAAGAGTTTATTATTTGATTCACAACGATTATATTCATGGCTAAGGCCACGGTAGGGCTAAGGAAAAAAAATTGTAACGGCTCAAGCTAGTCCAAGCTGCCTTATAGTGCCCAACCGGCCTTGTGACACAAATTATTTCATCTCCCCGCGGTAAGAAAAAAGGAATCGCCTAACCTTTAAATATGATTCCTCATAAGATAAGAAGCTTCATTCAGGACAGGAAGCAAATTGTTATGGTCGAGGGATCCCTTAGTGACATACATGATGTCAAGTCAGGTGTTCCCCAGGGTTCCATCTTAGGGCCCCTCCTTTTTATAATATTCGTTACCCCGCTTCAAAAGCTTGGTATTACTGCCAATCTCTCTTCTTATGCTGACGATACAAAGTTAGTTTCTGGTAGGAATGGCCAAGATTCCACTAGCCTTGCAAAGGACTTAGATCGAATCTACACATGGGTAACTGAGAGTAATATGGCCCTGAACGGAATGAAATTCATCTCAATGACGTTTGGGCCAACTCCTTTAAATACTCCACTTGTAGATCATGGAGGTAAAGATATTGAGCAGGTCTCATGTATGAAAGATTTAGGTGTAGTCCTCCAAAATAATGGAAAGGTCGATGCGCATATCCAATTGAAGGTGGATAAAGCTTTTCAAATCTGTGGTTGGATATATCGCACGTTTAAGTCCAGAGATAGCATCACGATGCTAACTCTATACAAGTTGATTGTCTAGCCACATCTTAAATATGCTTCAACCAATTGGGCTCCAATGTGTTCAGCAGGTTTGCAAAAGTTCGAACAAGTCCAAAAATGTTTCACTAGAAACATCACAGGAATGAGAGAGCTCTCGTATTGGGAGAGACTAGAAAAGTTGGGACTGTGCAGTGTTCAGAGAAAGTACGAAAGGTATCTATCTGAAACTGTACTTCTTCAAAAGTATCCATGAGCTTTGTTCCAACCCAGGATTTAGGGTCAATTCTAGTGACCGTCGAGGCTTAATGTGCATTTTGAGAGCACCTTCAAGCCCTCGAGAATCCAGGCTAGTTCGAACTAGCGACCTAGTTAGAACAATGAAGTCCACATCTCTTCTTTCTCGGGCTCCTTCATTGTTCAATTGCTGCCCTCTAATATTCGTAGGGAATACGTGGGCCTTGTAGATCCGGTTGCATCTTTCAAGTCAGACTTGGACAAATTTTTCGATTGCATTCCAGATCAACCCTACATTCAAGGACTAGCTCGGTCTGCCAACTCAAATTCGTTGATAGACCAAATATTATATAAAGATTGAAAGGTAATAAATAGACGAACTTTAACCTTTCATTCTATTAGTACTGGGGATTACATTCCCTGTAGCGGTTAGTTAAGCCCTTGAAAAACCAAGCAAAAAAACAGAATATATTTCTATTGGCGCAAATTTTCAGGCTCATTGCGGAAAAAAAATTGTAGAACATCTTGAGATTTTGTACATCATTTGATATTTGAACGTCCAAAAACAGTTTTTGCGCGCTCAGTTCTCCCTATGAGCAATGGATATAGAATAAAACTGGCTTTTGCGCTTAAAGTTTTGAAAGAGCTGTTCAATCAATAGAGATTCCAACACAGCAACCCAACCTCAATCAAGAACACTTTCGGTATGCATTTCCAAGAAATGCCCTTTCAAACAGGCCAAATTCCATCATGTGTATGTAATCGGCCATTGAACTCTATTTTGTGTTTTCGTTTCAGGCATTTGGAAAGAAAGGATTCGTCAAGAAGAGTATTTTCAAGACCCCGGAGAATACATCTGGACGCGTGGGTATCGGAACTTGTGGCGTGTCTGGACAAGAAATGACCAAATTCAGTCATGGTGCAAAATATCGAAAAGGTGTCTAAATTGAAGGTGTATTGTTAAATTTGTGCTGATCACCTGCCTGCTCGTCAGGTAAATGAAATAAATACGAAAAAGGGAAATGCGATTGCAACAAAAACAATTTGGTGTATTTTCCTCATTCTCACATTCACACTTTGAACATCATGAGAGGTTGACGAGACCTCACTGTTTATATATTGATAGGTTAATTGCAATAAAACAAAGTTTTTTGAGCATGTCATAAATAGCGTCCGGATTGTCAAGCGGACACAGATGTTGGTTTGAACGCACATACGCCCATCATGACCCCAATTTATTTGCCACCCGCAGATCCATACATGCGGTCGAGGTCTCTTTGGTAGAATTCCTGGATAGGTTTCCTCTTCAATTTGAATGCGGCGGTGACCAATCCCGATTCTGGCGCCCAAAGCTCTTTGCAAAGACTCACGGCCCCGGGGATCTCAAACTTTTCCAACTTATGTTTCTTCCCATGGTTCACGAGCTCTCGCAAAACACCTCCCGTGATATCGTGATCCTCACACAGCTCCTCGTGCGATAAGTTGTCCTTGCCGAATTTCTTGGCCAGAACCTTCATTTGACCTTGATCGGGCACAACCAGAGCCACCGTGTACGATTTTGAAGACTCTCCGTAGATGCAAACGTTGTCGACAATAGGACAAGTCTTCAAGCAAGCTTCTACCTTCCCCAGAGAGACATATTCGCCGAACTGAAGCTTGACTAAGTCCTTCTTCCGATCAATGATTCTCAGTGTTCCATTACGCTCAAATTGTCCCACATCGCCAGTTTTAAACCATCTTCGCCCATTGGATTCATAGAAATCTTCGGCTGTCTTCTCTGGCATCAAATAATACCTTAACCATGAGAGAAATAAGAATACTCCAGAATTAACACCAACCCTCAAACCATCCATGTCGAGTCTCTTACCCATCCGCGACCGTATTTCCTCCAATCACGATCTCACCACGTGGTCGGGGTTGATCCGTCACCCTGTAGTTCCCTTCTTCCCAATTGATCAGCTTGATTTGGACACCCTGATTTGGCGGACCAACCGCTTCGGTGGACATTTCGCACATTTCCATGAGGGATGCACAAGCCGTGGTTTCCGTTAAACCGTAGCCTTGCAAGACAGGACATCCCATGCAATTTCGAATGAAATCGTGCGTCTCCTTAGACAAAGGCGCTCCACCTGTATCGAGAATCATAGGTCAGGTCACATCTTTGTGGCTCCCAGTTAAAATGATTCACTTACCAGCTACAATAAGTTTTAGACGGCCGCCAAAAAGGGATCGGAAATTTCTGAAGAGCAAAGCGTCCAAAATGGGGGTCGATTCGCCTTTGAGGATGGCTTTCATTCTGTAGTCGTAGCAATACTTGAAAATGCGGTCGAATCCGGGTCCTTTCTTTGCTACGGCCTCGGTGATGCTCTTGTACACACGGTCAAGAATGAGTGGCACTGCTGCCATGATCGTGGGTTGTAAGATGGTGGCATCGCCCATGGAGCCGCGCTTCACCATGGAAGATTTGTCGATGAGGGTATTGGGGGTAGAATAGCCGATCTTGACACCAAACATGCACATCATGCTCTCGCACAACAACTCCAAGACATGGGCCAACGGCAGGAAGGCAATGAAGGTGTCTTCTTTGGTGGCTTGGATGTCGATGGATAACATTACGGATTTCAAAGTGGAGAACATGTTCTTATGTGACAAAACGACGCCCTTAGGGACACCTGTGGATCCACTAGTGTACATGACAATGGCCGTATCGTTGGGTGATGGTGGGGAAGGCTGCATTTTGGGATCATCGACCAGCTTTTTGCCCCTGGAAACGACATCCCAAAATGGAATGATTTCCACATTGTCTGGGAATCCCGTGGTATCGGTCGACTTGACTTGATCTTCGAAATAGATGACCTTGGTGACCGTGGGGGTGTTCTTGAGGATGCTTCGGAATTTGGGTAGAAGATCATGGGAGGTAATTATATGGGACACTTGGGTCTGATTCACGCCGTGTTCCACTGCTTCCTCGCCCAGATTGGTGTACAAAGTGACCAAGGCAAAGGATTGCTTGAAACAAGCTTGAGCAGCGATAAACCACTCGTTCCTGGTGTCAGCAAAGACACACACCTTATCCTGGAAGGTCATGCCCAGATCCCTCAAACCTTTTCCAAAATGATCCGCAGTTGTGTCCACACCTTCGTAAGAGATCCAACGATAGTCTCCGAGGATAAACTTCTTGAAGATCTTGCCATTGGGCTGAACTTCGTCCTCCTCAGCCAAGATATCCCGAGTCCCCAACAAACTCCTAGAGCCATACTTGCTCACAGACCATCGCCAGGCCTTGTCCATGGTATCACACTTGGCCCTCAGCATGTCATCGAACAAGGCACGCTGCTTTTCCGCAGCCTCGTAAACGATCTCTTGATCCGAGGTCTTTACAGGTTTGGCAAAGGTCTTTTCAATCATGCGAACTTTCTCCCAAGGTTTTTGCAGCATCTGATAGATCGGATAGGTGATGAAATCCCAGATCATCATGATGGTCTGGAGGACCATGAGCATGATGTCGGAGGAAGCCATCGTCCAGGGATGTGAAGAATGAGAGACCCCAAAATTCAAATCTGAGTCTGAGGACGATCTTTCTCAGACTGGTGGTCAAGATTGACGATCACATGGACGGCCAGTAGTGGATGTCTCCCCGAGATGAGGTGGAAGTGGAATTCCTGTTGAACTTTGCACCTCGTTGACAAATGATTATTTAACCAAGGAGCACCGAGGATGGTGGAGTCTTAGTTTCTAGTTGCTATTTTCACTGGACCCCTAAAACTGGTCAGTCGAGATTATTTCAGTTACTTCCACTTGCGCTCAATTCAGTTATCTTGCATGCATTCTTAGCCTGATACAAGATTCATTTTAATGATACCTTCTTGCACTCTGAGCTTGTGGATTGCAAGGTTCGACGTATAGAGAACAATTATCAGTTTCGTTAGTACTCGTAAAGGGACTCGGCAATATTTTCATTTTGCTTTTCTCTGATGATAATTATTGCTTGGAGCTTCAAAAGAGCTTTTGGAGTACAAGACAGGTGATAAAAGCAAAAAGAGATTCTTCCCATGAGTCTTTCCAATATTGTTAATATTCTTGATCATGATGTCCAATGTCTGATCTTTGTTTAAGGGTGTTGAGAAAGAAGTGGACAACCCCCTGCTTGCAGATTGCATCAACATGTTTTATTGAGTGTTCAATGTGAGAGAAGTTGCCCTCGTATATAATGTTCTTGTCAATTAACATCACATTTTGAGGTAAAATTGGTTGTCCTGGTACAAGAAGGAATGAGAAATGGATTCACATTCCTTCATAGAAGGAAATTGCAAATTTCTTACCATATTTCAGAATAGGAAATACGATTACATTACTGTGCATAAGGAATGACTCGATGCTCTCTGATCTAATAATTGATGTTCGACATCTCACGTCTCTTCTCAAAAGCTTGTGGCTCACTCTCAAGAGGCAAACAGGCAGACTTTTCAATGGCAATTTAAGAGCCTTACGAATATAAAGTGAAGTACCAAAAGAATGAACGAAATATGATCATCATGATCGACTGTAGCATGCATAGCTCCTGATTCGAGGAAAATTGCGTCGGTACTCCCAGCAGTAGTTTGGTCGTATAAATATTGTTCACTTTCCAGTGAGAGAGATAAAAGGACGACTTTTTCTACATAGGAATATTGATTTATTTATCAATCTTCATACATACAGTCATAGGCATATTTACAAAGATTGAATCAAGATAACCAATCATAATTGTAGGAAGATGTCGAGCTATGAAAATGAGTGACTTGTAATTAAGTTGCATTGGGTGAGAAAACAGCTCAGAATCTCGATTCGACGGCATAAGATGACAAAAACAATCTGATTCTACGTTTGAATGGTTAACAAACGTGAAGTGCATACACTTTTCTGGAATTCAATCAAGATATTTTATGACGGATAATAAATGGCTTGCGAAGGTAATTTGGATGTGTGTGTCTTTTGTAACAGAAGCGGGTGGTGAGATTGTGAGGAAAATAAATCCTGAAATCGAGGTTGCTCAGTATTTGTATAAGAAGTCTCGCTCATTTCCAACGGCTTTGCACAAACAGAACGCGAAAATGATGCCTAGGATTTGAATAGCGATCACACAGACAGCCACAATGATGACTACGTTCAAGTGACTAATGATGAAATCGTACACGGTCTGATAGCATCCCTAGAATGAGAAAACAAAACAATGGATTACAATTTTTGAATTTCCCGCTTTATTCTGAAACCTATTAGACTTTCAGTGTGACTGAAGGTCCAATAAGCGAAAATGACAATGGTAGTTTAAATCAGTCTAAATGGCTTCTTACTCGGTTCATATAAGAGTTTGAAATGGTGGGTGCATAGACACAATTGTCATCCAATGGTTTGAAAACGGCCATGTCGAATTTAGAATCCAGTTTGCAACAAGCCTCTGGAACGACTTGTCCTTCACCTTGCTGGTTGGTATATTTGATGAATTCGGTCGCCATTTTGAAGTCGTCGCTGCCCTTGACACCACAGCAATGTAACTGGAAACAAAGTAATGGGGTTTGATCTTCAGTTAAAGTTATCAATTTGTTGAAATTCTGGCCTTGAAGACATGCTCTAGAGAAGAAATCTCTCTCCTCGAGTCCTATTCAAAATTCAACATGTTTACACGTTCCCGAGAAAAACAAGAGATGGAACAATTTCCTGCTCACCAAAGCGAAAAAGCTCAAACCCTCCCCCATACTTGTGCTGCTTCAAGAATGCAACTTTTTTTTTCTCTCTCCCATTTCTGAGGAATGAGATTGAATGGAATGGGAACTTGACAGAAAATGCGGGGCCCTTTCGGAGGAACTTTGAAGGATTTTGCCTCTGACAGGGAACTCTCACCAGAATTGTGTCTTTCTCTTGCCCGGTTTCTTACTTCTTCCCTTCCGATCTATTTGAGGAAGGACACATTTGTTTTTTAAAATTGAGAAGGAGCCAAAATCTGCCAAATGTGGTATCCAGAAAGAATTTTCGAATACAGATCTGGCTTTTGTGAAGAGACAACATTGGGAAGAGAAAGAGTAAAGATGGGAGGATGGACGATCTAGTTGACAGAGTGTCACGTTAAGAGCATAAATATTGGAAAACGAAGCCTTGGGAGTTCCGAAATGATGCTTCATCTTATGCAAAGACGGGCATTTTTCGTTTCGCCAACAACCCTTCTTAAATATTTCAAACCGGCATGTTTCAAAGGCTATAAAATTCAAACTTTAGGCCACGGGTTTTTGGTCTTTCCTACGGAGCCCGTCAACTCGGAGGCCCAAAATGGGAGTCTAGTTAGTATTCATGGAGTTGCAAGACAAATTTTTGAAAAGTTTTGGATTGTAGCGAAGCTACCGCACGGCCTTGCCTTCGGCTGCAGTTAAAAAAGAAGTGTTCCACCCCGTCCCTCAGTGTCCAAAGAACTTCACTGATGAAACAGTTTGAGAAAAAGTTAACCAGAATGCAAAAGTTTTCGTTCCATCTCCAGGGTTTAACGCACACATCCCCTTACTTTCCCACCTGGCCTGAAATGTCAAATTCAATCACATTCATTTCCTCCTTGTATTCTGAGCGACTTGTCCTTCCATCATTTCCCAAGTCTTCCTGGCGCCACCCAAGAACAGCGCCGCGTTAAAGTCCTTCAAAGAGTCATTAAGACATGCTGACAAAGTTAACAGGCCATTAAAGCGGGCCTTTTTCCTTGTAATGCAGTCTTTCGCTCAAGCTGTTGTGGTGGGTAATGCCCTCTTTCATAATCTTACCTCAGCCATCATGAAGTCCCAAGAGAGAGTGACGGCATCCTTTCGATCCCGAGTGGTGTAATATTTTCGAATTGTGTGCTGGAAGAAGTCTTTCGTGTGGGTCTCAGCCTCGTGTTTGTAGATAGCAGCCATGACGATCATGGCAATTTGAAGGAGAGCAATAATGACAATGAACAATCCATAAGCCGTCAACAAGACACGAGATTCCTTGATGGCTCCACAATATCCCAAGAACGAGATGATGAAGATAAACGCACCAGCCGCGATTAAAATGTAAGCACCCTGCTCAATCACCGTGGGCTCCGTCAATTCCTGCATCATAGGGGGAAAAGAGATGGAGAATAGTATTAGACATGGAGTTGGAAATGATTCCACGTGGGTGACCATGTATGTTGAAAGTAAAAGAAAACTTGGTAAGAGTGTGAGAAAACACGTAAAATCTAATTCAAGTACGACAGTTACTTACCCTCACGATCCCCTTGACCTCGGCAGCGAGCTGTAGTGGGATTTGGAACAAAAAAAAAGAAGACAGAGAAATGAAACAAAAACAACAAAACTAACAAGCTTTGTGAATATTCCACAAATACCGGTGCAGCTAATAAGTGAGAGTGTGATCTAACAATGTCTACACTGAATGTGAAAAAGCAAACATTTCAAGTGCCGTGTTCAAGGAGCAAACGATGAATGAAGTCTCTCGAAGCTGTTTCCTTTAGTTGAGAGACGGATTGTGTGGGGAAAAAGCACATAAAAAACAAAAAAAGTCATGATGCCACAATGCGAAGCTAGATCACTAGCCTAAATAATCACCTCGACATCTGCTTTTAAAGTGCTGAATCTAGTCAGATGAATGAAGGATCTTTTGTCCACGGCCAGCCAAGTCCCCACTCCAAGAATGGCAGTTCCACACACCTATAAAAAAAGAGTCAGCCAATGGTCGAATACGTAAAGGTTGGTGCCTTGACGCCTTAAAGCTCCAGTGACTCTTACGAAAAATATGAAGTTGAATAAACACAGGATATATTTGGCACAGGTAGCTCCGCAATCGGCCACCATGATGAGGACGAAGATTTTTCAGATCTGGTGGTTGTAATGAATGAGGTACTCCCGGTTGCTCTTTTCAGCCTCAGGTCATGGTTCCATCTCTCACCTAAAATAGAAAATAGAAAAATCATAATGATAGCTTTGAGAAAGCACCAAAACAGCGACTGTTGGTTTTTTTTTTTCCTAGCTCGGCTACTTGATATTCTTGTCAGAGATCCAAGGAGGATTCTAGAGTTGAACACAATGGAACCCGGGCACTCTATGTGTAGTGTACGTAGTTCTACTTTCTTCCCAAACCGGTTGCTGTCTTGTGGTTTTCGGCGCTTTACGCACTCCTGCAAGTAATTAAGGACTTCCTTTGGAACATGACCTCAGGGTTGTGGAGGGTCGGAGGCCTCTGGGCACAACAAGGACTCGCAAGATGAGGAAATTAAAAGGAACATCGCCTCAAGGACGTGTCTCAAGATTATTTCCATCCTCTTTGAAAGTTCAAGTTCTCGCCGAGCGTGCAAGCATGCAAGTGGCAGCTCCCGTTTTCCACCTCCCGGAATGAGATCATTGCTCATTAAAACGAGTTAATGAGCACTAATTATCAGGGTTAATGACGTTTGACGCATTCAATTAAAGCGCCCGCCTTCGACCCACAAAATTGGACAATGACAAACATAAATTAGCTGGCTCCAGCCGAGGCTTCAGTGCTGTCCCATAATTTTTGGAGCAACATTTCGAAGTGAACCAAAAATTCCTTAATGTCCTTTATTGCCTTTCTCTCCCCTCAAAACGAGTGGCAAAGACGATCCTTGGCCACCGCCTCAGAAAAGCCCATTAAAGTCGCTATAATGAGACAGAAGCACGACAAAAGCCGAGTCCCACAAGACATCACGACCCAGATGTGCAGTACAATACCCCAAAAGACCAATGGAATCCACATGCATCCCACAAACAAACAGACCCCCATCACCCAAGACCATTTGCTCCACATCTTCAAATTCCAAGAGAGCATGCGTGTCTTGCTTCTTGAGTGGAAATGCGGTGGATTTCATGGAAATTCCCTCATCTTTGTGGGGGTTCCGTAGATCTCTATCATGGTTCATCCTCTGAACGAAAAGCACCAAAGAAGGATCCATTCACTCGCTTTGCACACATTTGACAAGTGAATAAGAATATGCTTTGGGGAACAATATTTTTCGGGGCCAATCATAAGGTGGAAACAGATCGGGTGGTGAACTGGTGATTAGCTCGAGGGGAGGAGAAAAGCGCCTCTAACAATAGGGCGAAAATAGCCTAATTTCCTGTCCCAGATTTGTCCCACAACTCGCATGGGTGCTCTATGTTCTACATTCCCAAATGTATTGAAAAGCCGATGAACAAGACGGAAGCGTTATAGTAGCATAATACCTATATCACTTGAGAGGAAGAACGTGTGTCTTTCCCACGAGATATTGATGTTCTTGAGTTTGGAACACAGGCCCATGCTCAATCATAACCAACAACCCGGAAGGTACGCATGCTTTTCTGGTTTTGGTTTTCAATTTCTTCCCTTGAGTAGGTATTTGTCAATCTATTGTCCCCTTTTGGATTTTCCCCCTCATTTAACGGCAGGATCCTTTCATTGAAGGAGCCTCTTCATTTGTTGATTTGGTCATTTTTCAAGGGGAGAAACTTCTTCGCCTTCATCCTTGGGGAATTCGCAATTGAGTTCGGTCCACTAGCGAAAACAAGTCAAAGAAAGAGGGGAAAAGAACTTCTCCCTCAACGACTTTAAAATAAGAAAGACCTAGCGAGAGATAGAGAGCACAGTAAAGATAAGCCATTTCCCAGCTTGCTTTCGAGTAAGAAATAACATCATTTTGGGGAATTGATTTTTTTCCTAGTGTGCTTGCTCTCCTCGACGATTTCGGATTTTTCTCTCTGTGCAAAAACATTTCTGGAGTACCTTCCCGTGATTCACATCATCAAGGAAATGCTTTGTCTTTGCCGAACTCTAATAATATCTGCCTAAAAGTAGTCCTGCTAGAGCTGAGAAAAGTTTCGCCCCCCATCAAGACCTGTTTCCGACCTTTCAAGTCCATTATTTAGCCAACACAAATCAGACAAAGATTCTCATCTTGTCTGGAAAACAAGGCTTCAAATTCGAGAGCTTGAGGGGTTCTTCTGGCCTTGGCTGGAGAGATTCTTTAGGAGACAACTTTGGATGAAGTTTAATCTCACACATAATTGAGAGTCAACAACAAGACGCGAGTTCTTTTCGAGTTCTTTTGTTCGGACTTATTTGAAGAGAGAGGGGCATGAAAAATTCGCCCGTTCTCGCTCGGCCGCCCATCATCTCCATTGAACTGGAGGTTATTGCGTTCATTTTTCACATTGTATGCCTGAAATTTTGTGCGTCGTGCTATCTCAGGGCTGAGACTTGGAAGAAAATAATAGTTGGAACCAGTTTCTTACAATTGAGGGGTACTTGTCGCGACGATATTTTCCTTCAAGGCCACGTGATTTTTAGACCCCCAAATAAGAGCGAACTGTCCCAGTATGTCTTGGTTTTATTGCCATCCTCTTTTCCGAAGTTTGCAATCATTGGAACCAATCATGTTCCAAGTTCCCACCGGATGGGAACATGACAATTGAATTCAAACTTGATTTACGAGACCATTAGATAGATATCCCTGAAAAGTGGTGAATCTCTTTGGAGCTCAAGGAATGATATTTAGGTCGGCCAGTAATGGATCCATCACGAGGAAGGCCCCCGAAATTGGCACAGTCTCCCCCGAGTTCATGGGATCAATTGGGTTTGGGTTGCCAAAATGTCACCTCAGAAGATTTCTTGACTAGATGCAGCAAATACAGACAAACCAGGACTCGGCAGGGGCAAAGCATCATCATGGATCGAGTAAAGCAGGCACTGGCATTGCCAAATGGCTCTTGCATGCAAATATCAGATTGGTTCCATCTCAAAAAGTGCGTGAACAAAAGCCCGTTCTCGCTTAGACATTCTCACAAATTCCAATTCAAATATACGAAATCCGCCCCAACAAGAGATCAGAAGATACGGACGGAGCCCCCGTTTCTTTTCGCCTTACTTTGTTCTGCTTGCTAAAGCTCGCGAGAAAACTTGATGGAGAGCTAATGAAACTACCTAAAATGAAGGGCGAGGAGGGCGATATTCAGGATCCCTCTCTTGAAAAACAAGCCTCCCTCTTGAAGCAAGTTTCTCCTCGGTTAGTGTAAGGGTATAAAGCCTATCTAATTTCAGCGGATCTACGAAATCTTATTCTCGTCACGTTCAACACCCGCTTCACTCCTTGGATTCAAGTACGCAGGGGCTACGAATAGTGGCGGCCTCTCCCCGGCCTCTTTCGGCCTCAAGATTGAACTACTGCACACATACACTGTGCCGAGTATGGACAACAGAGTCCCATTTGAACTGTCCTCCCTACTTCCTTTGAAGCATCCAGATTTTATGGACCACTCTGCAGCTGGATTTCTTGGGTCAAAGTGTTTTGAACTCAACCAATGGAGCTACCTGAATGAAAGAGACTGAAATATTGGGGAACTTTTCCGTTTATATTTTTTACTGACTTTTAGAACTCCACACCTTTCATATGGATATTGGAGGGTCTATTTTCATCGAACGAGCACATCCTCTCGTTTTCTTTGAACGGATTTGCTTTGTAATGGAAGCTATGAGGATAGATAGATTCCAATGGTTTTTTTTTTGGGGGGGGTCTTGCTGGGAGATGAAAATATGTTCAGCGTCCAGTTAATGACACAGATGGCTGACGAATCTAATCTAGTAGTTTTGGCAAGTCATTTTATGCTATGCTCATTGAACCAATCTACCGTGAAATCCATTCAAAACTCGACGTGGGCAAACATTTGAATATGAGAGACCGATATTGAAATCAATCTTCTTCTTCTTGAAGTGGAGAGAGAACAGATGAAGCCCATGATTTCTTTGAGCCAAGGAGGATTATGAGATGTTGTCACTCTGTCAATTTTCCATGACCGTTATTCCCATTATTAGTTCAAACTTTTCGAGGGCGACGATCATTGCGGAATGTAAAAAGTCGTTGAGTGAAGCCTCGTCGAATTTTTTACGACCGTTCTTTAGGTAGCCACCAAAGAATTCTTCTCCAATTGGAATGGCTAACATGAAAAACCTTATCGTCACGACGGTGTTCGCTGACGAAAACGTGAAAAAAAGTCTTTGATTTATGACCACCATTTTTAAGAAAGTTGGATAAATCTGTTCTCAGGGGTACATATAGAGATAGAGAGGGAAGACCCTTTTCTTGGTAACATGAAGATTGGAGAAGACTTGGGACATCCGAAATGTGTTCCACCTTGAAACGACCGCCAGATCATCGCTTGTGAATCGTCTACTTTTTATGCCTCGCCTTAGAGAGAAAAAAGATCGCCCTGATGTAAGCCAGAAGGCTTTCGGAGCAATAAATTCAGTTATTCATGGGCCATAATACCAACCTGGAATATCAAAAACCTGGCATGAGGGACTTGGTCGTGTGTCCATTCCATCATCTAAAACATATATACATATTTTTTCTAACAGACGCTTTCCCCGCCAGATTCTCCTTGGGGGATCTGGCCTTCATGGTCAATTTTGCTCGCAACTAGTTTATGAGAAGAGCCCAAGAGCGGAAGGCACACGCAACTGGACCAACCAAGAGGAACACCCTGTGGAAAAAAGAAACAATGAACCACTTTTCATCCACTTTGTCAGGGAAATCTCTTGACCATGGACAACTCGATCCCAAAAGACATGGGGAAAGAAAAATAACGTTCTATTGAAGAGGGGAAGGAGCATGTTCTCGTTTCCAATTTCACATGTGTGCCTACATTTCGTTCGTTTTTCGAGTGTGAACGAGTGGGTCGTGCCCAATATCAAGACGAAACATCCAAGTAATTCGGACCATTGGCAAGCAATGGCCAATATTGTGCCGTACGTATCTTTGGGCAATTTTCCAGCTAGACCAATAAGTTTCCCAGCCTTCCTACTAGATAAAGCAAGCCTCCCCAAAAGGCCGAGCCAACCAACGTACCAAACAACCTCCACGGTTCATGCACTCGTGGATACACTGCGATAAATTACACGAATATGAGTATGAATCTGATGCACAATCTCGTCTTTGGACTTGCAAATGGTCCCTGTCTTTTTGCGAGCATTGCATAACACAAGAAATAAAGTCAAGATAATGGGCCATGCCTCAAGACGCTTTTGGGGATTTTGGTCAAAGGCCTTGGAAGCTACCAATATAGGGAACGATTTTGCCTGAATTAGTTTTTGGATCTATGAAACATTCCCAAATTGTTGTGATTTTAGCAGTGCTCAAAGAGCTAAATATTTCGGCCAAGCATTGGCAGGTTGTTCCAAATATGGAACCCAAAAGGAAGGCACAAAAACCTAATTGAAAACGTGCCCAAGAAAGTGTCGGTGGAGCTATTGTTCAGATTGGCCAATGGAATCCTGGCCTATATACCCGTACATCATTACTTGCACAATTACAGATGGACCCACATTTCACTCGGACAAGCTATGAATTACGACCATGTTCATTTCCCTTGCAACAGTGCAGTGAAGCTCAAAGAGAAGGTTTTTATACTCGAGTCATGCAGCAGGTGTGTGCTACGATTGAAATCACATGAGCTTTACAATTGGGTGTGGTCGTAGAAATATTGACCAATACATGATATTGGACTATTTACCCAGGGAAAAATTGTGCGCACGAAATGTATGCGTGAGTTATTCCGTGGTGTAAAGTCTCTTTTTGCTCCACCCTCGGTAATCTAGAATGAACACCGGAAGTAGAAGAAATATTCCCGCAAGCATTTGAAATGTGTGTGCCTTATGAAAAGAATTCAGAAGCAATATTTTGCGAAGCATGTTTTGGCCGTTGAAAACTCTTTTCCCGATGACGATACGATCCTTTCTAGAGATAAATTGGCCGATCCAATTAAACCCACGTTTTCATTATTTCGCAGTTCTCCAAACTCGTTAATCTCCGAGGAGTTGCGCGCGTGGAAATAGCGGATGCCTTCATCGTTATTATTTTTTGGGAAATACGTTTCCAATGGTCTAATGGATCGCTAATGGAGATGGATGTATTGGCTGGGGTTTCGGCCCATTAGACCTATGGGAACTTTGAGTGCACCTTGGGCGTATGGGTGGGCGTGCAAAAACATCCGCAATCCGCAAGCGACATCCCCAAGTGAGAGCCAAAAATGCATTGGAACACATTTTCGCCAGCGTCTTTCTAATCCCCGTTTTTGCGATCGATGGGGGAAAACTATCTGGACGTGCGAACACGATTTCAAAACCGAAACACCTTCGAGGAAATTTTGACCCGATATAGGAGCTGCCAACGTGGACCCTGTTTCTAGAGTTTCTAGAATACTGCATCAGAGGATGGATGATTGGGCGAGTATGAATGAAAGTACCCTATGTACAATAGGTACATGCTCTCCAAGTCCAATGGAGCATGGTCCATCCATTTCCTAGGGTTCAATTCTGACTGCCTCAAGTACTGTAGTGGAGGGGAGGATATTGGAGGGCTGTAAAACCACTGTCGAAGATTTATCACTCGCGGCCATCAAAAATGCACCTCTTTTCGCCAGATTCTCATCTTGTGCCCCTTTACCAAAGCTATCGGAGAGTAGTGACACAAAGCGGGATTTGCTGCCATGGCGTGTCGCTTTGGAATCATTGTTCCGTACCTCCGTCTGTACTAGACCGAATTGATGATTGAAAGCCACTAAAATGAGACAATGAATCAAAACGATGGGTTTCGTTCCCCTCGAACTAGTGCTCTATATATCCATCTTCGACCAAGGGGGGGGGGCAAAAACTTGCTTTGCTTGGTGTGTGAAAGTGGATGCTAGAGGATGGGAACAAGTGCCAAGAGGCTTACAAAACAATGACTTCTCAATCATGCAGTGAGTGGGGCAAAGGAAAACAAAACAACGTTGGTGGTCCTCCCACCAAGATGGCATCCAAAGAACACTTCTTGGGGGATGCTGTATTTTTTTTTATTTCCTTAACCAAGACGAAAGGGGCGAACAAAAGTTTTCTGTCACAAGATCCTTCGGAAGTTGAGTTTAGGGAAGGGGTTCTTATGATGATGTTGGTTCGACTTCGGAGGAGTCCTGTTGCCAACTTTGCAACTACGACATCCCAAGAAGAAAAAAAACCTCGATCCCTTTGGTCAAAACATGACATTGTCATCATCGTGATGGTGAAAAGAACCACCAATGCGATATCGGGTTGAATTGAGGAAGAAAGAAATCTCATCATGGTGCGCATGTAAGGAAATGAGCAGACAAGAAATCCTGCTCATTTCTTTTTTTTGTTCTCGTTCCAGGGGGAACTTGTCAGAGTTTTGGAACAAAGCATCCTTAGGAATGGTTCCTTGACACCCAGAGACACGAGGACAAGTTTGGGAGACGAGTCCTTAAGGAAGCCAATTTCCCCCCCCCCCGTACTACTTGCTCCTGGTCCGTTCCATGGAACCAATCTCTCAATCGAAGACAAAGACTGACGAGCCGACAAAGGATTGGAACTTGGAGCATTGTTGGGATCCATGAATCACCGCAAGTGAAAGATCATCGGAGGTTGACCTTCAACGTGCTAGAGCGAATTGGTGAGATCTCTCTGTTTTCCTTTCGAGGCCAAAGATTAACGTGGATCTCAGAGATCGATTCGGAATTGGCACCCAAGCACACGCCAGCTGTCAATATCATAGAATCGAAAATGTCTCGTGGGTGATAACTGGAAAGTTTTGTCAAGAGTTTCTCGTCTGCCTTTGATTTCTTTCTTTGGATCCGACACCCAAAAATTCTTTTGCGACAAGAAGAAAGAGAGGGATGAGACAGAACTTGGGTTTGAAATGGGAGAACGAGTGGTAAGTTTCTCTTGGTTTCCTTTGGATTCTGACACAACTTTACGACGACGGTTCTTTTCTATTGATATATTATCCTTGATCTGTCAAAACTTTCTGCCGCCATCCCGGGAGTTGTCACATATTTTAAATGCAACAATTCTGCTCCAGATTTCTGTATTTTGACTAGCTTTCACGTTCCAACTAGAGCTGTCAATCTGCTAAAAAAAGACCTTCTGAGTATGTGTATTTTCAACGTGAAGTTTCGAATCAATCTTCTCGAAGATGGAGGCCGCATCGAATCTTGAGCCTCGCAGAATGGAAGGTAGGGAACCCATTGAAACAGGAAATCCCATCACAGGACATCACCAACGGGATGGGACCCTACTTTAGCGACAGGGTGTTCCAGAACTCTTCTTGATCTTGAGAATACTCTCTCCCTCATGCTAAGGATCACAGGTGCTCTTAAAGGACCAATCATATCCTATGAATATGGCAAGGAGAGTTTCCCTCGCAAAAACGACTCAAACACCTCTGAACCACCTTGTGAAGCCCTCTTGTAGTATTGTCGAGTCAAAGAAATCAAAAAGGATGTTTGCCTCGCCCTCCCAAGCTTTTCCGTTGTAGTAGAAGTAGTAATAATGCATTGGTCTGAAATGCACGTACTTCATGATGGGTCCACATCAGAGATCTCGGTCGCTTCCATCGGAAGTCATTTGGAGGCCAAGATCATTATCCAGCAAACGAGGGCTGAATACTGATTCTGATCAGGGTGCTTTGTAGTGTGGAAGTCCGTATTTGGGACACGACACTCGGTCCCAAAGGGACGGGCAAGACATTTGTTCCTCATGCATGCCTATCCTTCCTCTTTGTCCCACAGTCCGTCGCCCGCAAATCCATCGTTTATTCCAAATCAATTGCGTTGAATGGAACCTGCTCAGTCGCTGTGGTCCAAGTACTGACATTGATCATTGATGCTCACTAGGCCGGATTAGGGTTCTAAATGTCTAGTTGGAACCTTGGACTCGATGATGGGGACCAGTGAATGGAAAAAGGAACGTTATTGAATACAAAGGCTAAGAAACTCTTGGCATGGGCCTGGGTGTTCCATCTCATCGAACCTGGTCTGGCTGATGATGCGCCTCAGAATTTCTCAACAATAGGAACTGGATCGCAATGGTTGGGGGGTCCTTAAAAATGCAGGCTGGATCTCACGCCCTAAATTCCACCAGATCCAATCATCAGGATGCCTTGTCAAACTGACAACTCATGCATTTTTTATGAGGAATACCTTCAAATGCATAATGGAACCCAGCGCTGAGAGGCTGACCATGTCGACCACAATCTTTAATAACATTTATGTCAGATCCTGAAGGTTTCTCTACCAGAGGGACTTGAGCAAGATGAGCTAGCTCCACGCTTTCTGAAGAGGCGGAAAAGACGTTTAAGCGCAACTGTTTCCGGTAGATATGCGAGCTTGACGTATACGAACTTTATCTCTTTAGTCGGCTTTCCCAGATGGATGGGTATTTGAAGACGAGAACAAATTCCCCATGAAAAATGGGAGCAACCGTGGATCGAGTTGAGATCATCAGCTATCGAGAGTGGGAAAGCTCTTCGTTATGTGTTTATTCATCAAAGCTACCGAGCATGTTCAAGCTAGTGAAGCGAGTCGTGCAATTTTGTCGCCGTGCTACACTCGTCAATAGTTCAATTCAGCAATCAAGCTAGAAGTTTCAAACCTCAGGAGTACCCTCTCAGGGATAAGTCTCCCAAGATTAAACAAATGGTTTGGCATTTTTGAAACGCGACACTTTGCTATCGGTTCAAATTTATTGATCAACAAGTATGCAGTGGGTGTCCTGAGCATTGCTTATTTTTGTACAGTAAAAGTGTAGCTGGACATGTGAGGTAAGTGGAAACTGAGAGTGTAGTAGTACATAGTAGATGAGATGCTGGCAAGACATTTGGAGACCACCTGCGTGGGGATTATAAGAGGTGCAGTTATACGTTTCCTAAGATGGGAATGAGTATTACGTTCACTGAGAAAAACCTTCCCATGGGTCTTATAAATTAAATTTAAACCCCTCTCTCTCTATGAATTTTAACAGCGTGACGAATTTCGAAGATAAAAAGTACATACGTACACGACACTCAGCGAGATCGCGAAGAAACTCATAGTTCACTTTCAAGCTTATACGTAATAATAGTTTCCTTTTTCCTGTCCCCTCCCCAGTTTGCTTCTTTCTCTCTTCATATCCCACATCCACCTGATCACCCAAGAGAGACTCATTACTTAGAAGATATGCTAACAGACTACCTTATGCCCATGGAGTTCCGCATAGTATATCTGTACCTACGAGCAGTACCCTTCAGTACACGGGGAGGAGATTGTAGAGGAAATGAAATTCTAGCCGAGAGGGTGAATTCCGGCATTCAAATTGTTGAGGCAAGCCTTGAACAAGCCTTTGGCATTCATCCTATTCTGGAGGATTCCAAGTCCAAGCTTTTAGCATGTCGGCTAGAGTTATCGTCAAGTTGGTTTCTTTGGCTCGTTGCAAACTCTTTCGTCTCTTTTTCTTAATCTCGACCCATTTCAAAATAAGAGCTCTTTTCGCTCTCTTCCTTTTACCCCATTGGGCAAATACAAACTGCAAAGAGAAAATCCCAGAAAACAGATGCGTAAGAAAAAAAGAAAATAATCTCGTCTTGAGTGGTGACCGCAACCCATTCGATGTACACTGTGGAGATTTCCCCGAGATCTCACACTCGACTTGGGATCGTCTTAGTAATCACTATGCCGGCCAATTTTAATGTAGCCTTCCAGGTGCGAAACGCTTCACTCAGCTCTAATTACTCTCGGCGTTGTTTTGTCGTTAATGATTTGAACGTCGTTCTTTTAAGCCACATTTGGAGAGTAATCGTTGAAGTGAGTTCCATTTGGCCTGAATTGCCGCAAGAAGCTTTTTTCAATGAGCGAGGGAGAGAGAAGAAGCACAAGCATTTTCAAAGGGACTCTTTTTCCACTTTATCCCAGTCGCTCAATGGAACCAACTTTATCTTCCACGGTCCCTTGAATGAGGATACCCCGCGAGAAGTAAGTTCCTTGCAGCGTTCATCCCATTTGGGGGGCAAAAAGCTTACTCTGTACACTCGCCTATGACTTAGTTATTGGGTCTCGACCACATTCACGCTTTATCCAACCAGCGACAACCAAAGTTTTTGCTCATCTCACTTTTAGGATGTTGCTGCTTGTGAGATCGGCGATCTGATTGAAACTCCAACATTGAGGCTCCAAGAGATGGATGCAAAGACCATATTGGTATTGACCTCATAAAAAGCGATCGAAATAAGGTCGCAGGAGGTGAATTGATGGAAAACTTCTTGAACTACGCGGTCAAAAATACAATCTAGCCAATCTTCTGAAGGGCACAAAAAGTCTTGAAGGGAATCCGCAACGGAACTCCAAGCTGTGAAATTTTCCAACGAATGTTACTTGGCTTTCAATAGACCGGGTGTTTTCGAAAACAAAATATTCAAGCGGTGTCGGCCTTTTCTGACGCTTGAATATCTCTTCGTGTAACTTGAACGATAACAAAGGGGTCTGTGGTGAGAGGGACCCTAAAAATACGGTCCAAACGACCATTGAATGGGTGGTGTGGTCGTGGAAATGGTCCCCGTACATTTTTGGATCCCTGGGAACGGAAGGCGAAATTTACATACATATGGCCAATCCAGAGCAAATGTTACAGAAAACATGAGCAGCATCAAGGTCGTCTTGGAAATCTCTATTATAATAGTACTCGTTTACGATTATGGTCGTGATTCTCGTTAATCAAAGCCACATGGGGAACCGTCATTTCCCCGGGAAAGTCATGCGCCAATCCAAGGGTGGGAGAATTGTGTTTGAGAACTTTCTCTGCGACAGATCCTCTCTGGTGAGCATGGTACAAAGTTTATGGATTATCCTGTAATCTTTTAACAAGTCGGATAAACAACCTCGACGAATAAGTACCATGTTAAACTTGGCGCTTAATCGGGCTCCTCCCCGATCTTTTGTGCTCTTTTCCATGCATACCTGAACTCGATGTTCCAGATCAGCGGCGAGGCCAGAGGCGATGGATCGCTCAAGCTCTCTGTATAGTACGTGCACGTACGTATGTATGTGTAGTAGTAGTAGCAGCAGTAGTAGTAGTATATTGAATAGGGAGTTGCTGGCTGCTCCGCTCCTCGCTCCAGGATAATCATCATTCATGTTCTGATGATTCAAAGTGATGATGGAGGCCGCTGTAGAGGATGCCAGAGAATCCCGGCATGATCTCTCAATGGTGGTAGGCCTGTTGATGGATGAACGAGCTATATGGGTGCCTAACCCGATGATGTTATTTCTTCCACGGGCCCGACCAACCAACGAAGTTTTGGAGGAGGATCGAAAAAAAGTAAAGGCTGATTCTTTGTTGTTTTTCATTGCGAAAAATAGCCGATATTTGTGCTCTATTGAATCAAAGAATATATTTAGATGTCGCATTGGTTTGCCAGACAAGGTTATTAACGATGCGTGGATCGTTGTACGGGATTGCAAACGGGCTGTATTGAGAACCAAAGAATGCTCGAAGGACACTTCAAATCATCTATCACTTTACACTCTCCCGCTACATGTTCCCTTTTTTCAATTTACCGGATATCGCTCTCAATTTCTTTACGAGTGGGGCTTCCATCAATGCCAAATCGAGTACGAGAATACACAAGATGGAGAGTTTCGAATTCTCCTACGGAATCGAGAGCCACTTTTAAATCGTTCCATCTTGGCAATTCAATGCAAGAACGCGATGACAGTCCGAAGGGAACGTAGAAACATTATCCCCAAACGGGGAATGATAACCTGGATCGAGCGTGGCTATGACACCCAGGAAGTCGCCATTCGTCGAAGATGCTCGGGTGTTTTTCTTCCTCTGGATGAGCCAAGTTCACTATTTGGGGGGCTTTTCCAACACTCACTTACTGTCAACACTCGCTTCCAAAATTGAAAGGGTGAGAAAACACCTCTTTGAACACTTGAAATCCGCCAAGCACACGGAACTTTCTTTTCCGGAAGCCCCCCAAAAGATTATTGGTGGAGCGAGCTGTCTCAAACACTCTAGAAGTGTACGTAGTACTGTACACGCTCTGAATTCGATTTTTTTTTCTTCTCAATATTCTTTCAGAATCGAATGGCGACGCCTTGCGACTAGAAACACCTAGATTTTTCTCCAATAATGATCCAATATGGCCAATCGAGGAGAACTAAGGGCATGGAAAAGAGAAGAAAAAATACCATCAAATCCCCAGTATCGCCATAAAACTCGATCCATACCATTGAACAGGATTACAGGAGAAGATTGCTCCTCTTCTTTTACGGAAATACAATCATGGCCATTTCAGACGGAGGGAAATCGTTGGAAGTCTCTTCTTTCTTTCATTCATCACCGCACTCGTGTTAAACACCAGATTGTTCGGAAAGTTTGGAAAATTTTGAACTTTTTGTCTCTGAATTCGCTGCGGAGGATGGACTACCAGAACAAGTACCTGGGCGGGGTATGTAACCGAGTATAAATTTCTCACCATTTTCTTTTCGATCATCCACCGGGTGGTCAACAGTCAGGGCTCGGGATAGTTAAAATGTTATCGGGAATAATTACCGCCAGTCACGATATGTTGGTCTTTCATAAACACATTGCCACACTTTCTTGCGGTGACAATCAATTTGGAAATGCCAATTCTCTCCAGGTCTGTTGCTGTAGTACATGTGTACTACTGTACAAACACAAGAGCATTTCGAAACTCTTCCGAATTTCTACCAATCACCCTGTCTTCAGACCAGCCGATTCTCGGACAATAGAGACGAAAGTTCTTGTCGAAAATCTTGGATACGTGATACGTTTAATCCACTTTCACTTGACCACCATAATGCACCAATTGCTGGCGGATTTCATCGTGTTGACAACAAGCAGACGTGGTTAATCACTTGAGAAATAAGAGTGGAAGAAGACACACGCTTCCAAGATTGAAGCAATAGCACAACTGAATGGTTGGTTCTAACTTGGTTTTGCAACTTTGGACGTTTCATGATCTTGGCTCATAACTGATGTTCTTCGACATCATTTGACAAAATGTAACAATTCAATTTCATGTCAAATGGTTTAGACTGGTGTGTTTGATCTAAATTTATAAATCAATTTGTTGAAACTGACGTTAGGGGCAATTTATAGCTACCATCATTTTGGTGTTACAAATTACTTTTTCCAGACGGACGATTGAATTGCATGGTATTACATCTTAAATACACTCATTATATTCAAAAAAATCTTTTTCATGGTTAAAAAGGTTATTTTTGAAATTGTATTATAACAGGGTTCAATCTTCACTGAAAACTGGCTCTAAATCCCCTTCTGACTTGGTTTGGGCACGTTCAATAGAATCACTTCTCGGAAGCTAACTCTGTTTCCAAGGCCGATCTAGTAGATCAGATAATTCGAATTCCAGAAGAGCTCAAATGTCATCCAGAACCGGTGTTCTGATTTGTCTTTATTTTTCCTTGATGTGCTGTACTCCTAAACAAAGTCTACAATCCACATCACATATAAACAAAAAGAAGAGATGACGTATTACACATTAAGTGGTTTCCAATCTTGTTATTGTTATTGGGACCGATGCGAAAACTACGCGTATATTATATAATGCCCTTTGTTAGCATTAGTCCATGATCATTAAAAGAGGCCGTCCATTTTGCCCAGGCATCCAGCGCAACGTCTCCATTTAGAATGGAATAATAAACCGCGAGCAATTGGCTAATAGCCACAAAATCTGGTTGCTCTTTCCCTCTTCTCCTTCTTTTGCTTCGTTTTGATATGCAAATGAGTCTAATTATAATTTGTCAGTTGTCACCCTGGGAATCAGTGTTAGTTGGGTGACTCGACAAGTACCACTTCACGGTCAGTGATATTGTTCTCGAAATGACAGCCAGATCTGCTACAGAAGAAGAAAGCGAGTGAAGAAATCCAAACCCATCACGTACGTCCCTTCTTCCATCCCGAGTTCGTTTCAAATTATATCTACCTTTAAAGGGAAAGAGATTCGCTTGGATAAGAGCAGACCAATGTAAATGAGTCGGTCCATTTTTCTGAGATGGGCGAACGAAATTGCTCTTCTCATTTTTCAGAAAACTCCTCCAGCCTTATCTCCATTGAAACATGGCTCAAAGAACTGGAAGGAAATGCAACGGGTGACCCTCCTCCTCATCTCAACTTGTTCTTCCTCCATCGTCTTTTCTATCTAGCTATCTTTCCCTCGCACTCTTTTCCATGAACGAACGAACGAACGAACGAACGAACGTACGAACGAAAAGATGAAATATGGATATGGACCACTCAGAGGTAATGAACTGAATCCTTCCGGCTCAAGGGATGGCCATGTCATGGCTCTCAAGAGCAAATGCCCATATCTTACAAATGTCACGCCGGGATCATTACCGCCGAACATCTCGGAATTAGCATGATCTCGGTGATTCTTCGGATTACTTGGTGCGGAACAAGAAGGATTTTCTGATTCAAAAAAGGGGTGCGATATGCCTGAACCAAAGTGACCTTTACAAATGTCAGCATTAGCATTGGATGTGTAAACATACTGTACGTATGAGTCTAGTATGTGTATACATGGCGAAAGTAGGGTAATTGAATTCCAATGCCAATGATGTTACGGTGCATTTAGAACTATACGGACAGAGAGGGAGAGAGAGGGTTTTCACCTTGACTTCATCTCTGGTGGCTTCTCGTCACCTCCATTGTTCTTCAAACACATGGATCGACGCATTCATTGGGAGGAAGGAGGATTTGGATCCGCATGACTGCTCACATCCCGTCAGCAAGTTCTGTGTTTAATTCGCCAATTATTCAGGGTATCTGACGACAAACAACCATTGTGAAACGCAGATCAATGATCGCTTTCTTTAGCTTCAGAGAGTCATCTCTTCTGAAAAGAACTTGGCCTCGAGGACTTGAGTAACGTTCAATCAAGATTGTTCTGGAGACTTCAAAGTCTTGCCTGATCTCTAGAGTCCTCTTCATTACCATCAATGAAGATAATGATCCCGGGGGGCATACTTATAACTTTTTGAACTCGCATTACTTCAGGCCAATCAATGGTTAGAGTATTTCATCGCAAATTGGCAAAATCAGGAGAGCTGATGAGGATAAAACAAATATGCCGGTTTTCATGGTTTGCTTGGGTTTTATGGAAAGATTTTACTCAACAGTCGGAAAGCGATGGTTGTGAATCTTGAGCAGCATCCAAAGTATTCATATGATGAATATCTCGGAGGTGGAATGAGAAATTAGAATTAGCTTTGTATCATGGCCTCTTCACTCAAGATTACAAACGAAGCGTCAAGACTGGAGACGCCAAGAGGTGAAATCAGTCAAAATTGATGACTTCGTCCTCCTGAGTTAAGTTAGACTACGTACTAGCAAAGATCGCTTTTTACCTCGCCATCTTTCTCTCTCTGTCTTTCCAACGAGATCTCAACGAGCTCTCGCCAATTTGCCGATAGGAAAGTTTCATTTTCGACCAATTTTCCGTATTACAATCTTAACCGGAGCGAGAGAAAAGGTAGACATGCCCGAGCGAGTAAATGGTATCATCAAAAGACTGATATGATTGAGTCAATATTGATTCTCAATGGCTCTATTTCGGGAGTGTCTGAGTGAGGCTGTGTCGACATAGGAGATGATGGAAAAATCAATAACGTAGGTGTAAGACACATTTCGACGTTTTAATTAGCAAGTCTTTGTGGAGGCTTTAATTTATCAATGGCGAACAGCAGACTTTGATATCTATGGTAAAACAATAATTATCCCAGTTGATTAATGAACAACAAACCATTGAAATCTTGGGAAAATCTCTGGCTCCTCAAAAGTGTCTTGAAAGAGGCGTCAAAATCTTCACTCTGCAATTCGGGGGTAGAATCGAATTTAAAACGAAGCTGCTTCTTCTCTTTGCCAATTACTAAACTCGCATTTTCATTGGTTCCACATTGAGCATCTAACGAATTGCTTTGAGCATTCTCATCAAAGTGGTGATTTCCAACGAGATAAAGTGCAGAATCGATTGCTCAAGCCAAGAAACTGCAATAATCGACCGATATCATGGCCATCCCATCGGTTTAGCATACACAAAACTTTGTGATTCCAAGGCCTAACTTGATGTAGAACCTTAATTATCATGCCTCTACGATAAATATCCGTACAGCAGTGCATATAGAGGCAGAGATCGGAGATGGTTCGATTAGTTTCTGATCGGTTATTCCCACTTCGAATTCCCATGGAACCTCATTCACTCTCTGGGAAGAGTCGTCGAGGCTATTAAACATCTGAGATAAATAGAACGAGTCATGACATTGGAAGAAAAGCGGGATTTCGAGCTGTGATTGTCTGCATTCTGAGTGACACAGCGTTCTCACACTTTCCACGAACTTAATTCATAGGCTGAGTACATGAATATTTCAGTACAGTGAGAGTGCTTCGCATTAGATCTGAAAGCTCGTGTCTCTATGACCTCTTCAAAGACATCTCATTACAAGCATCTCCATCCAAAATTGAATGGCCCATGAGACAGAAACGTCGTTCATGCGTGATTGGTTGTCGAGGAAGATGAACCGAACCATTGTACAACAAAGGCGAATACATAGAGCGAGACATAAGAGACATAGCAATATCAAGATAATGCCCGGATTATGAGCCACAATAGCGAGGAAATCACTTGGAAATCTCGAGACTCCTCTGTCGTATTGTGCGCCTTAATTTCCAGGAAGAAGGACATCTCGGCTCCGTGTAACTTCGTGGTGTGGAACCGCACATATCAAGGATCCTGTCAATTTGATATTCAAATTCAAGGCAATCTAGATGCAAGCGTACGCAAGTCAGGACATTCCAAAAGCCAGCCACAAAAAGGGAAGGTAGTAAATTATGAACCGGAAGGGTAGTAACTTTTCTTTTCCGACATTGTCCTTCACACCCATTTGATCAGTTATAAAGCGAGTCCAAGTCAAAGTTGTAAAAATACGAGAGAAAGTAGACTTGAGGCCTCCACGTGTGAAAACCATGGATGTCAAGTTCTAAAATTGATGCAATCGCTTCTCTCGCACTTTACTCCATTCCTTGCCAAAGCAAAAAGCGATCATCCGGAAGGGGTAGTCACGAATTGCTTTCAATAATCTAGAGCTCATGCACAATCTCCATTAGGCTTTTTTTGCGCCCACTACAAGGGCACAATTTGACATTATAGATCCGTATTCGAGGATGATTGCCCAAAAACAACTTTCAACGTACCCAAATTACTTTGCAATCCGTCTCGAATTGCTCATGTGGTTTGGCTTGAGCGAATATTGTTCAAACGTAGTCGGTCCTTTTACGAGGATGCACCGATCTGGATTGGGGATGTGGAACTTCATGTGCTTGACTAAGCTCATGAAACCGAAATTTGATCCCAGGCCTCATCAGTTCGCTCACCAACGAATCCTGCACGTTCCGTTCATGTGAACTCCTGATAGAGTTTCAAGGATATCGGCCAATATGCATTGGACGTTATCACACATTTTTCCCAACATGATTCACAAACGTGGACTTTAAAAGGATTTGACGACTTGATGATCCATGGACAAACAAAGCTGTCTGTCTTGTCAGGATAGCAATCAAGAGATTGAATTCCAAGATTCGAAGACGACACGATTCAAATATCAAATTCTTGCGTTTTGAATAATTTGACGGGATGGTGTCATGAGCCAGTTTGACAGAAACTGAACTCGAGTCTCCCTCAATTAGAACCCAGGCATAAACAAAATAGCTTGTTGTTCTTGCCGATGAACTAACGAGTACAAATGGAGTGTGGCGACAACATAAAAAACTGTGTAGTGGCTATCGTTGAGTGGATTTCTAGTTCATACCACATTAGCTCTTGTCGGTCCCATATGATTTTCACCACTTCCCCGAATCGAGATCTCACTCGTCAGAACCATGTGACTCTAGGTCCATTGGCGTCAATGAATTTCGCTCATTTGGCTTGAAGGGAATTAGAAATTTGCAGGACATGGATTCCATCCTTGTGCAACACGTGGTATGATGGAAGCAAACCAGAACAAAATAACTCTTCTACTTAACAATGAATCAGCAATAGAATTTGATGGGCTTCATTCTAACTCTTAATTATGTGATATGCCCTCCTACGGGAATCATTCCCCTCAACTTGACGTTGGCTTGGCAGAAGCAAAAGACGCATTCCGTGTGTATAATCCTGCTTACCTGATGGATTATTTTGAATGATGTGGTCACACCAACAATGAAACACACTCGGGAGCACAAGTGTCTTTAATGACCTGCTTATGCTTGAAAATGAATGCTCAGATTATGATTGGTCAAGCTCACTGCACAGGCGAATTATTGATGAGACAAATTTTAGTTTCATCCACTCCGCTACCTTCAAAACAACTACCATGTTATCGTCTCATACTTCTCCATCCACTTTTGTCTCCAATGAGCACCAAGGGTGAGCAGTGAGTTTTTGGAGGCAACAAGACCAAAACTGGTGGGAGCAGCTCCACAAAAGAATAGCAGCAGTGTGCGGCTCCGGCTAGCAAAGACTAGATTTTGTAGGCGTGCTCATTGGGCACTCCAGCTTGAAAGTGGGGAAAGGAGTGCACTGATGAACAGAAGCGAGCACGAGCAAAAAAAGAAGATTTACCGGCGAGCTGGCCAAGGAATCGTGAAGAGCTAAAATCATCAAAACAGGGAATACTCCGGACAAAGTGACCAGCAAGGGTCAGAGATAACAGCCAACTGAATGGATGGCATGCGGAGGGACTTCGGAACCAAGATTGAGGCGTGTCTCCTAAAGCTGTATGCATGCTTGCATGCTTTTGTGAGTCATGCAGGAGGGTTTGGCTTACTTGATCCCTAACACACAAAGATTTTTAGATCACAGGAAGTTGTGATTAAGCATGCATGGACGCTTAATTTTCAACCCTCGAATCTGCCTCAGGGAATTGATTCTACAGATTCCAGATAAAAGACAATCTGACAACCCACGTTGATTGTAGCCGCGAAAAACATCAGGTTCAGTTGGTGACGATCACTCAAACTGCTTGAGGCGAAAAATGTGGGTCATGGCGCCCAACACCCCATCAAATCTTGGCACGGAGGATTATAAGTGCCCCCTTACTAAACGCACTCTGTCTCACTCAGCATAAAGCGAGAACTTGATAATGACGCAGCTCTTCTCAATTTACACAAAGCCAGAGTCCCCTTAAATGTCTTGACCCGTTAGGGCTCTTTGAGGACCCATTGTGATAGATAAGTTAGACACCATGCCAAGTAACGACCAAGGTCTTTGGACTGCATCTCGTATGCACCTGGGTAAACCAGCAGACCCTTCTTCAATACCTGACGCGGAAAATTGAATTGGCGCCCTCTTTTATTAGCGCCCATCAAGCACAGATTTGAAGGATTGGATTCAAGACTTGCGATTATGATCCTGATTAATCCTAATGATGGCCCTGAAAAATGTCAATATTATCAGTTTGATTAACATTCTGTGATTGAATCCCAGTCAAACAAGACGCTACTTATTTGACGTACTGATAGAACAGGAAGGGATACCTTTCGAGGAAAAGTTCATTGGAGCAAGTGGAGGAGGTCTTTGAAGACGAAGGAAAGTGTTCCAAGGAGAGAACAAATGAAAAATCTGACATCTCCAAGCCTTTTGCCAAGATCGCTAATTAGGAAAAGATAAAGAATGATTCTAACGTTCCAATTACATCCTCCATTTGCTCTGGTGCAAAGAATAGAAGTCATGCCCAACTATTGCAACTTAACTGTGGAGCGCCCAAATGTAACTGACGGAATCTAGAAATCTCAGGTCCATAAATAAGCATCTCTGGACAGTTTTATTTGAGGTGTCTGGGACACAATTTTGCTCCAAACCCTATAATGGATCTAATTTGGTCAAGTGACCACGTTTCATTGAGCAAAGGATTACATCGTCTAGTTCCGTGGTCTTCGATTGAGCAAACGGTATATTTAGTGGCAATGTACAAATTTTACCCGTTGGGTTTGTAAAAGTAACTAATTACTGGCTTGGTAGGAAATTTTTTCTCTCTTCATCGGCAGGTGATCAGGTTATCAACCCTTGTTGTTAAATCCAGAACCAAAGCAACATTCTGCGATTCCTTCAATCTATCATGCTACAATGTTTCTACAACTCTGATTGAAAGTTTTGCTTGATGCCAAGTTGTATCGTTTGGTTTACTCTGAGTCTTGACCAACCTTCCCTAAGAATTTGATCCCTTCAATTACGAAATAGTTTTGAAAAAATGAAGGCGATATAATGCAAGATATACTTACTTTACACCTCAAATGAGATAATTCATGTTGGATACGATGTACCACACGTCGCACTAAAACCTCAAGTTGCGGTTTCTCTTTGCTTCCAACATTTTGAAGAGCAAATATTTAGATACAATGAAATCAAATTCCGATATGAGCCAACAAGCTTTTGGAAGGACAAATATCGTAAGTAATTATTGACAATCTCATCGACGAATTTGCCAATTTGGTATTAAAGGATCATTTTTTCTGTAGGATTTGGGTTAAATCGTCAGTTGAAATTGGCAGAATTCATCACGCATTTTTAAATTTGCGTGGTTTTTTCAATCCATTTCTATACTCGATTAGTAGGATTGCATTGTTCATAGACTTCTGGAGACATGGACTTCCAAAGGAAGAGTTCGTATCGCCTGAACCATTCATTTGATTCAAGATAAACATTTAATATGATCAAAAGATGTGGTCAAATGAAGTAGCTAGGCCAAATTTGGCTTCGGGAACTTGGGAGAGGTAGTAATCTAGTAGTTATCGAATAATGACAACATAAAATCTGAATCGTCAGTCCTCTCTGGTAGTTGCATGAGCTTTAAACGATAAAACTCTTGAACATTTATGAAAAAAACTAAGAGTGTCACGCATTTCTATGCTCTTCATTTGAATTTGAGAATTGTTGTATGGAATCAAGCCCCTAAATGCAACTGATTGAAAGACAAAATTATTAGTTCCAACATTGAAGTGTCTACAATGCCAGACTCCCCAGGACATTCCAATCATTGAAGTACCCTTATGTTGGACACTTGAGGCCATTTGAAGCTTCCTGCATCCCATCCACCAATCCTCGCCATCCCCTCCTCTTGTCTGTGGACGGGATGAAAGTGACCGAGGTTCTTCTTTTTTGACTTTTCCCCAAGAAGAACGAGCAGCATCAATTACCAGTCCGATGGCCTCGTTAACTAAAGTGGCGAGAGGCCCTAAAACTGAAGTAATTCTGGAAATGGACTCATCCCCAGTCCTCCCTACAGAAAAGTGTTCCACTGGTGCTCGTGGCTAGCCCAGTTTTGGCCAACCATTGGTTCCAACCTCCGCATCCTCATCTTTGTGCTGTAGGTCGCAAGCACTCGGCCTTCATTTGTCCTCATTCAAAAACTTGATATCTTGAGGTCGTGCCTTTGCTTCGACCAAACTTGCCCAAAGTTGCCCAATCGGCCTGATTGACCTAATGGTCAGCTTGAGATTGGAGATGAAGCTTTTTGTGGCCTCCCTGAAAACTTGCCGAGTAATTGATGCATTACTAGAAATGAGAAGAAGAGCATCATGAGGATTGTTTCGTTTCCATTCAAAGTCACCGATTTGTCACCGATACATGAAAATTACCTTCGAGCAATGGGTGGGGCTCACCTTTAGGTTCGTTCATAGATTTCTAGAAATCTATGGTTAGTTCCAAGGCTTATAAAGCTTATTTCCTGCAGAAAGTGAATCCTTCAAAGATAAGTGGACTCTTCAAGATGAAAAAGGTACTTAGTAACGATGGATCGAGATGAAAGAGAGACATAAAACACGAACTGATATGAAGATCAAACTGTTACTGTTTGTGAGAGAGATTAGATATATACACGTATGTAGATGAGCACGAACAAAGGCCAAGGTCCACTTCAACCTTCATAGCAATGTTTGCGGGCATGAGATCTTGGATGGTGACCTTCAGCATGTAGCCTTGGGGTCAAGGCAAACTAAGACGGACTTCATTACGTGCGTGTGCATTGCTTGTTTGCCTCGAATAGTCAGTCGGAAAGACCAATTTTCATCTTCATCACCAGAGTGTGAGAGAGAATGCGTGAGAATCCGATATGTAAGACATGAAAAGGCCATCTCGGTCAGAATACAGAGCTTTTAATCTCAATCATCACTGACTGATCTGGAGGGATGTTTCCTGCAGAATGAATCAATGGATTGTTATTTATATTCTGGCATTGTTTTCGGCCCTACATTGCGGTGGGATTATGAGAAATATTTTTGTTTTTCATTTCAGTCAAATTGCTGGACTTTGCCAGTTCGTCTGTGGTTCAGAAATCGAGCAACTTGTTACATGGATTGAAAGTGTTTTGATATTCGATGAACAGACTGTCTTTGAGTACATAACTTGGAATCTAAATCATAGTGTCAGACCAATTCTAATTATTCATTATTATTAGCGGCTGCTCAAAGGATGCATTTATAATTGACAAAAAAATCTTTTTAGATTAATCCATACAATTGACATGAGAGCAAAAAAGAAACAAGCTGCAACCAAACATTGGAAAAAAGCTACACCTAATTCTTTGATTCTGCCTCTGTTCTTCTGAATTTTTAAATGAGGGGATTCCATTCTTAATAGGCTGCAAAACCAACAGGGGATGGTTGAAGTGCGCTAGATTACAAGCGAAACCATTCTCATACACTTTGAGCAAAAAAGTATGGATCAAAGTGAAATATTGAATGATTTTGCTCCAAAATATGAGCCAAGGTTAGTACAGAGAAGAAAATATCTCCTTTGAGCAAATCGGCAAATACTCTAAACGAGAGGAAATATATTTCAAGTCTATTGAACATTTGGCGTTTTCAAGGAAAACAACAAGGCAAGATTTGAAACAGGTTGCTTTCGAAAGTTTCAAAGATGCAATCTTAAAAGATTGTGCCAAAAGCTAGAATCACCAATCCGTTAATATTTTTGATAAAGTTATAATGAATTGATCAAGGCAAAGCAATAAATCGGAAAAGTTTCAAAAAAAAGTTGTCAAATGAATGCAAATAAATCGGGAAAAAATACTTTGCATGTTTTGAAGAGCCTTCTTAATTATTATTCATCAGTCCAGAAATGCGCTCCAGCCTCTTTGAGAAACCACTTGACACTAGGTTCCCATTACTAAAAAGATTAACAAATGCGATATGGCTTAAAAAGGACCGCCCAAAGTACGTGTGTTTAGGAATACCAGTCTTAATGAATGATGGAAGACTTCAATGCCTTCTCGAAATTGACGTGCCAAGAAAAATGTGTGGTGAGTCAGCTTACTTAGATTTATAGCAAATGGCTAAACTTCGGAACAATAATTCTTGTAATATCGTTCCACCTCAACTCCAGGATTAAAAGAACACCTGATTGATCATTACAACAGATGGGGAACATATGCACGAAAATCCCTAAAGCACGCCCTTAAGATATGCAAGAAAATCTTTGACTATGAACCAATGATACAAAAAATATGTTTTGAAGTGGAAGGTATGCGCAGATATTTTTTGACGTTTATAACAGCATGCTACCACAAGCTGGCAATTATCATGAATTAGAGCCCTTGGGGAAAAGAATGCCGTAATTGTGAGCCATTGTAAAAAAGCAATTTTGCTAATGAATTGACAAACATTTTTTTGGCAGAGCATCCTCCAAGGTCACGAAAGTTTTCGAGACAAATGGCTTGATATGGTATTTGTTGACCATATTATGTTTTTTAAATCACCATTACATGGTACCCCAACGAGAGCATATGGTCGATATTTGGATATTTGGATTCTATGTATCGCTTTATATCGATTCCACCGGAGTCTGGCTATGATTCGATGGCGTTTTTTAGTATCGCTGATTAGTCGTAAAAAGGGCCAAAAGTTGGACTAAAACTAAAAAAATGAAAATGTACTGTTTTGACGCTTTGTAGCTGTAGTTGGGATTGGGAATGTTACTGAATGCAGGTAGCAATATTTATTTGAGTTTCTGTTAATTCGTTATAGTATTAAGGGACTATCTGTAATTTATTGGTGCGTTAGATGTTTATAAGGCTATAATTCTTGGGAGACTCAAGGTAAAAAAAGTGAATGTTGGACATAATCTGACCAAACTTGCAGATTCCGTACCTTTGCTTTATGTGAAACGCAAAGAAATGGAATTATGCAAATAAAGTTAACCAGTTAAATAGGGCAAACCATAATTGCACTTTTTGCCCCTCGCTCTTAACAAGAATGCAACGGTCCGTAATTTAGACCTTCTTGAGCTCAACACTTACTAATCATACGGTAAGAACTTTTTCTTTATACCTTAGAAAAAGGTTGTAACGTTTGGTTCGGTTGAAGCCAAGGTATGGCATAGGCATTCTTTTCAGGGCGCCTCGAAATTTTTCACTTCAAGGTCCTGTGTTGGTCTTTGTTCCACTTGACTTAGTTTCATACGACCTTTTGGAAAACGGGGGATCAAAAGGGTTTTTGTGGCAAAAAGGCAAGTTTTATTGTAGTGAACTTGTCACTCATAAAACTGCGGTCCCATAAAATGGAACAGATTGAGGACTGTGTGATCTCATGCATAAGACACGCTCCATGCATGAAATGGAATCCCCAGATTTTTCAGCGGTGGGAAAGTCACAACGAACATCTCTTGTACATTTGAAAGACACAGCCATTTCAATTTATTAACTTGAGATGAAGTACGTTGATAGGTTTGAATGAATGAATAATGCATGAATACTAATGATGAGTTGAATTGTTGATAATGATCCCAACATTAACGTGGGTATGAGTCCTTTGGAGTGGCTTTTGTTCACGGATCATTGGTATCACTTTTGCCCGGTTTCGACTCCGACGTGGAAGAGCCTTTGCGATTGTCGACTTGCATGTCTGGCGAGGCTGAATCACTGGATCGAGGCTTGGCTGAACTGGGCCCGGATTGATCGGCTTCCTCCATGATTCGAATCCGATCTGAACAAAGTTGAGTGAGCAAGGTCAGAGTTCCCAGAAGAGACGTTAGAGCCTCGCGAAGTTTGAGACGAGTTTGATCGGTGGGTGAAAACCCTGACGAAGTAGCGGTTGATCGGGAAGTCAAACTGGCCGCAGGTAGACCCCCGGCTTCGGCTGCCGAGGAGCAATGTCTTTTCTTGAGTTTCGGTTCGTGGAGGGCATCGGGTGAATGAGATTCTAAAATCCCGCCCGAAGACTTTCGGCGTTTGCGGGCCAAATCCTCGTTTGCGCTGGCTTTCGAGGACGAGTTCTTCGAGCTAGAGGGTTCTTTGGTTTCTTCAGATTCCTTGGATTTTATTTGAGCTTCTTTGCCTCCCTGACTTTCTTTGCGTTTTAGAGCGTCATCTGAAAAGAAGCAAACAAGATGTTTCGATCAACCCTGGTGGATTTCAAGGAATCACTTTGTAACACAAAAATACCTTGCTTTGCGTCCCTGTCTAATTTTGCGATGTCAGCCTCAACTCGAGTTTTGAGGATCTTTAGAGCTGTCAAGAGCTTAGCATTCATATGATCTGGTCGGGCTGAATTGACCAAGAGCAGAGCCTTCATCTCGCCATTCAAATGCTTGATGAGATTAGGTTGCGTCAAGTTGAACTTGTCGGCGATGCCGATGAAGTTGGACACCAATTCAGTGATAATTCCTTGGACTTGGTCGGTTAGCACTTGATCAGAGACCTGTTGGGAATCAGACGGATTAGAACAAGAATCAACTACACAGGGTTGAGCAAGGTGGGGAAAAAGTGACCTTGCCAAGGTGAAGTTAAAACCGTAAATAAAATTGAAAGGAGGACCCTTTTGCAATCAGGAGACCAAAAAAACAAATTTGTTTTTGAGGAGATATTCATGTGCATTTCAAAAAACTGCAGTGTACAAAAAAGCCACTTTTACGCATTCACTTTGCCTTTTCTTTTGGTTCAAGTATTTAGACACATCATTTCAGTACTTGAAAGATATTTGCCAAATAGTTATTGCAAAAAAAATGGCGGAATCTGAAGAATCATAAGGTGAAAATGATTAAACTTAAAAAACCGTGCAATCAATCTCGTTTTAATTTTACGGTAAAATATCCCATGGCACGAAGCACGACGTAAAAGGATGGAAAATAATGTCATCCGAAAATTTTAAAGTCTTTCGATATCAAAAAATCCCCCAATATAGTTTTGCAATTTTGGTTTGGCAATTATTCTTTGTTTCCATCCGTGTGAGATACCGATTTTTACCTTGGGAAAGAATACTAGCAAGAAGTTGAATATATGCGAATTGTTCAACGATGCACGTTCGTCCAAGAGCACTGCATCCACATACTCGAGGAAGCCATGAGAAGAGATCAACATCATGATGAACTTCCGATCGATTTGCTGCAACAAGATAAATGTAGAGAGAGTTTGAATTTGCCCCAAAAGTCCAATCCAGACCTACATAGTCGGCATTCAGCCTTACCTCTGTGTTGAAAATGTCTAGCCATAGTTTGGGGAATAGTTGATAATGCAATGGGACTCCATCTAGGCCGACCATGGCAGATAGATCCACCAGCATCTTAGTGAGGTTGTCTTCATTCACGGCCAAGCGGACCATGAGATCAATGAGCGAATGGTAGTTCAGGTAGTAGCGATTCAGGGCTCGATCATAGTCCGGATCCTGGTCGTGATTTGCATCCAATTGACTGGCGGGAACCATCATCTGGATCATGGGCCGTGGGGGACGGACAGCCTTCAAGTTCAAAGCAGGTAGGGCGTGCACACCTTTGCGCGGGAAATAGGGTCCCAAATCGCGAGGCTCGGAATCAGAGGCGTTGGAATGAGATCGATGGAGCAATGGCACGAGAATGTTGAGCATTTCTTGGGGCCAAAGCATGAGCATCTCTTTGATCACGGCCAGGCACGTGTCACGCATTTCAGGAGGCGTGAACGTATTGCACAATGTTAGGATCCGACTGGTCATATCGGACATGTCCTTCCAGCGTGAAAGAATCTGCGTAACCTCCGAGTTGCCCTTGGAGGCTCGTACGGCACCCAGGAGCTCGTTGAAGATGCTGAGAAGGTCAATGATCTCGCCGGTGACGTGACAAGCCGTGGCTTCGTGGAACATCATATGGAGCATGTTGATTGCATCAAAGATGAGCGCCATGCCGTTGTTGTACACCACGAAAATGCGATCCTCATTGGTGTCCACGAGAATCTTGAGCACATTGATCAGAGTGCTCCACGAGGTTCGAGCGTCTAAGATCGAGAGATAGGTCTGGATGGTTTGATGACGGAATGTACGAATCTCGGACTCCTCTTCCTCGGACATATCCTCGCGTTTCTGGACAAACAGTTTCATCAACTTGAAGAGCTCCTCGCAGGCCATGTTGTACTGGGTGGTGTAAGGGGTGATGTTCTTAAAGGCCCATTGAATGTTTTGATGCTGTGCGAGCTGTCGGGTAAAATCTTTGGATTGCTGGCAACACAAACGCAGGAGTCCGTAGTAAGCTGGTAGCATAACGCGATTATACGTGACCACTTCCTGGTCGTCATGGTCGGCCAAAATGTAATTGAATGCAATGTTCTTGGTAACGTTTTGGTTTTGAAAGATCAGGGCAACATTCTCCGGACAGTCAAGGCACAGCGTGTACCACAAAGATAGAAGAGCCTGTTTGTTATGGTGAACCGGAATGGAGGGCTCCGAGAGCTTGGGATGGTAGATGTGCCACAAATGAACGAAATGCGGTTCGAACATTCGTTTCTCGGTACGAGTGAGGACGCAATGCGAGATGGTGCTGAAATAGGCCACGAGTTTGGCCGATCCGTGCTGTGAGAGATCGATGTAGTTCTTGGCGTTCGGCAAGAGACTAAACAGGTATTCCAGGATTTGGTGGAGCGACTCCATCTCCTCGGCTGTTAGAAGAGTTTCCCGAATCGACAACGGCATGGTGCGGGCTGACCTGAAGGCTTGTCGGAAGTGCGGCGACGGCACCAGACTCACGACGAGAAAGGCCGCAGCATTCCGCACCTTTTGATTGGGATGCGCCATGAGATAGGGCTCGACCCACGTGTCCATCGTAGAAAGCAGCCAAGTCTGGACATACCTGTTCCTGGCCACTTGCAACGATAGCCATTCCAGAGCGGGTTGCGGGCTGGTTTTGGCCAGATCCCAGATCTTATGCATCACCAAACTAGTGAAGCAAGGCATGCCCGATGGACCGCCCGAAAGTTCTGTCAACAGAGTCAACAACCTGAAGAAATGCATCGAGTATTCGGGTTGTTTGACGCCATGGAACACCATGTTGGCGATTTGTTCGGCTAAATCCTGATTGTTCCGTGTCAACGAGAAGATCAGATTGCACGTCTGACAAGTGTTGATGTTGTCTTTGGTCACATTATACAGGAACACGAGGGATTTCCCGCCAGTTCCAACTAGAGATGCCATGTCCTGATCGGATAGATGGATTCGATTGTCATCGCCGCGCGATTTCTCTACCAAGACGGCAATAAGCCACACCATCTTATCCAGGGAGGCCAATTTGTTGGCTTCATTGATGGGTGTGAGTGCAATGATGTCGTCGTCCTCATCGTCTTCGTCGTCGGTAAGGACGTGGACATCCTTAAACAAAAAGTATGAATGAACATCAATAATCGTTATTTTCTAGGTATATATATATAATTTTTTTTTTGAAACCTTACCAAGTTATCGTTGCCTTGTTTGATGATTTTCAAATAAAACTCCACTAAAGATGAGATGGCATTGATAGAGAGTAAGAATCGCATTTCTTCCTCGCCCAACTTGGCGAAATCATGAAGGAACCGGAAGATTTCGGTGAGATATTTCAAGTGAGGTCGAGCCGCTCCCGAATCCAACAAACCGAGAAGCATGCGAATAAATCGAGTTATGGGCGATGTGGAACCTATCTTGGCTCGAATTTCAGGTGTCGGGTGCGAATCAAGATCCTTGCAAGACCACGGGAGCAAATAATTATCCTTCTCAATTGCCCTAAGGGTGATAAGATTAAGGGAGTAAATTATACCGCCATAATCGGTTTCAAGTTTCATTTTCTAAGCCCTACCTAAATTTCTGAATCACGTGAATGCACAACCGATGGAACATTTGACGGATGGTATTGACTTGGCACTTTAGGAAGATAGTAATCGGCCAATTGGTATCCGCAGACATGTGATCCAGGAACCAACAACAGGCTTCAGTTGAGCTATCAAATTGCTTGGTGAGCAATTCAACCCATTGAACAATGTTCAGTTTCTCCTTAGCGTGGATGAAACTCTCGAGAAAGAAGGACGTGGCCAGTTTGGCCGACATCAATGTGATATCTTCCGATCCCCCTTTGTGTCGTCCACCCAAACTTGTGGGAATGTAACCCGCCATTTGCCACATGAAATTGAAGTATGTATGATCGAAGATGTTGTTGTCCTGAATGAAGTTCGTATTGTCTTCCCAGATCCAGGTCTCTAGCTCCTCGGATAGATTAAAGGCCGCGACTTTGCTTCCATCCTCGGGATTGGTCGAATCTCCCTCGTCAGAATCGTTCTTGGCCACGGTTCCGGTTAATGTACCCGAGGCGGAACTTGGACCGGCGCCACTAGAATCCATTCGCTTCTTGTCGATCCGCTCGTAGAAGAGCATATACGCACTATTGGTCTTTTCAATACTCAAATCCATGAACTTGTCCGTGACTTGATCGTAGGTCCGACTATTCATCTCACCTCCGAAGCATTCAGACGCAATTTGGTTTGGATCAAAGGCCTTGACTTCCGCGTCGTTGAACGAGTACCATTTGTCTTTGCTAGCCGATCGATCTCGGATGAAGGCGTAGTAATGGCCACCATCCGCAGTCCCGGTGTGAACCGTTACACCGATCAGTTCATATTCGTATGAGAGGTCTTCATTCTTCTTGGGCAGGGGTTCTTTTGGTTCGGGGGTGGCTGCAGAGTTGGCCTCCTTTTTCACGTCTTGTTTGTCGTTGGGAATGAGATTCTCCTCCATGTACGGGGACATGTCCAATCGGAAGGGAAACGAGAAATGTGTGTTCACTTTCTCTTTGAGCATGGTGAGCATGTTGAAGGTGTACCGCATGGTATTGAAAGCGATAATCTTGGGCAGGTCCTTAAAACAGGCCCGTTTCTCGGCTCGCACTTTCTTGTCGCACCCCGAACAGGTGTACATGTTGTCTCCTTCTAAAGTATCCTTGACCGTGACTTCTTCCAAAGATTGGTGGAGATTTCTCATCTCTGCCACTTGACAACGCACTGTGTAAAACTCCTCGGCAGTTCGACTCACATGGTTACAATCTAGTGAGACGACATTATTGGTCAGTGTACCGCAGAACAGTTTCTTGATAATGGTCTTCAGATCCGGGGACATGTCTTCGATTTTGGACAGAAGATCGATGAAGAACTCAGCCATGTCCTTTTGTTCCCCGGTGTTCAAGGGAAGATGGTCCATTTGGTAAGTCTTGCAGAATGACAATGGGTTGTAGGCTTTGCGTTCGGATTCGCGCAAATAAGCAAACATTCTCTGAAGCTCTTGGAGCGTGGATAAGTGTTTCCCATCGTTGTTGGACTCCTCAACTTTAGTTTTAAGAATTGAGGCTCGAGCCTGAGGGATCATGTACAATTGTTGAACACAGGAGGCCATATAGCAAGTGGCGCCCAAATTGGTCAGTCCCACATACCCACATTCAGCCCGACCATCGTCCCGGGGCCAATACTCCCATGGGTAGGGTTTGTGAGAGTCGGAGTGGTGTTGTTCCAAGAGCTTTCCGTGAAGAATCAGGTAGTTCTCGATGGACCCCTTACACATCTCAAACATGAGATCGTAGCATGATGTTCGGGCAATGGACGACTTACACTTGGGCAAGTCCTTGAATTCGGGCGTGGGCAGATCGAAGAGAAACCGGTAAAGATGGATCAGGAATTCCTGACCTTCGGGTGAAGTTTTAAACGCTGGCTCGTGTTTCATTACACAACAAAGCAAGTTCAGAGTGCCAATCAAGGTGTCATCCGGGGAGGCGTCTCCGTGACGTTTCTCATAAACTTTTCTCGTGACCAGGCCACAAACTAGTTGACCGGCCAATTGATCCAAATCAATCAACCCACTTGGATCTGTGTCTGGATGGTCGGGGGTGACCCGCAAATTATCCACAAGGCGACACAAAATCCAGAAATAATCCCGACAAGCCGGACCGAACGGCTCTTTTCCGTCTTCGATGTGCATTAGGGGATGTTGAAGAGCCTCGCGTCTCATGGGGGTCATTACGAGAGCGTCGTCCAGGAACTCCAAGAGGATGCTCAAAAGTGGGGCCGTGCAGGATTGACCGGTGCGAGCATTGGTGGTGGATCCCATACACATCCGGTAAAGACCCGTGCACAATTCTCGTCTGACAGCCGGATCCGGATCTTCGAGTAAAAGGTTGCGGAGCCAAGCAGGGAGACCGTTACTGGCGAAGAACACATCTTCGATATCGTCCACCGAATAGAGCCAAGCCACTAAGAGACTCATGGCGAAGTGAACAACAGGTGCACGACCGAACATACTAGCCCGGAAATGAGCCGGGTTCTGATCTTTGGGACAAGATACATCCAAGAACACACTGATAAGCCGTGGCATCACGCACTCCACATTCATGAGATCCAGCATGGTCTGTGAAAGCCTGGGCACCAGCAGCCTATCGGAGTGATGCACGCCACTCTCATGACGAGCAGCATTCCGTTTGGAGCGCTTCTTGGGCGAAGTCGTGGCTTCCAGGATCTGATCGGCTAGAGCCTCATAGTCATGCACATCCACCCCGAACTGAACCAGGAGCCGTAAGAGGGAGCTCAGACATTCTTGGCGCCATTCACACCAATAGAGCGATTCTTGTTTCTTTTGAAGTTCACCGGAAAGAAATATGTTGAAAAGGTGTTTCAAGCCTCCGGCCGCAACGAATCGATTGATCCACGGTTGATCGTTGTCAGTCCCTTGGGATTTGTTTGAGCCCGATTCCAGCGGATCAATCACCCCAGACCGTCTCCTTAAACGGGCGGGTCGACCCAACCAATCGATAATGTAGAGAGAGTACATCAGTTTCTGCGGGAATTCTGGGTTTAAGTAGGTCTTCATGGTCTTGTCGGCCGTGTTGGCATTGATAGTCTGGAGGGATTGCTTCATTACGGGATTAGTGGGCAACAGTAAAAGGATATCCCACACCCTTCGAGAGAGATTCTGAGCTTTGGGTAAGGCCACAAGATGCCCGCTGTCATTTTTCACTCGCACTTCACTGAGACTCTGCATCAACTCAAAGAGCTGTTCAAAATGTATGGGAAACAGAAGAAGATTCATGGGCATCTTTTCACGACCAGGAAATGGGGGCAGATCCGTTTGTTTGGGAGGAGTACCAATTGGACCTCCTCTCATAGCACCTTGAGACACGAACACCATCTGCATGTCCTTGAAGCCCATTTCCATTAGGGACTTCTCATCGAGATCTGTTGACAACTCTTGCCCTTGAGTGATGATCCGTAAAGGACCTTCATTTAGCATGGCCCCAAAAAGGGGACTTGAACCACCCCCATTGACGTCATGAGCACCATTTCGTTGTTGGGTGGTCTTACCATCCCACCAAGCGATGATTTCTGCTCTGAGATCGGCCACTTGGTCAGAGCTTTGCATTTCTATGGTCACTTTGCTGGGAAATCCAGCGGCTTGAACAGATACACGGAGATTGCCAGAGGTGCGCATGTCCACGAGTTCCGAATGTGTTGACACTCCTTGTCCATCGATGGACATTCGTCGGAAGTTATAAGCGTATTTTCGTCGAAAAGTCTCCAAGTAAGTTTTTAACAACAATAGAGCTCTTTGGATTTGAATCAAAATATCGTCGTTCCCGGAGTCTAATTTTTCCGCATTGGTCTTGAGGCTTCGCATGCAGGTATTTAAAAACTCCTCTCCTTGGCCAAAGTAGACCGAATTTAAAATTTGAATGGCCTTCATGGAGACATCTGTGTTGTTGGCACAGAGTGCGATCTTCCACAATTGCTCCATCTTGATGTTTGACGAGGCCTTCTCCTGTTCCAATCCCAGACCGCGAGCTTGAGAAGTGTTTCGGTTCAGTTGACACAACTGAGAAAAGAGGTTCAGCCCCAACATGGAGATCGTTTCGGGTTTCAGACTTGGCAGTTTCTCCTCGTAGATCAGTTTGAAACCTTCTAAGGAGATGGCATGCTGGTCCTTGGAATGGATTTGCATGAGCAGCCATTGAAAGAAATCGTCGGAACACGCGGGGTCCGAGGCCAGGCACTCCCATAATATATTGATCTGCTCGTTGGTCAATCGGAAATCCATAGGCGAGACTTGGCTGGAGAAAATCACAGTGAGAAAATGCAGACGCACTTGGATCTGAGCCATGTGCGAGAAGAAGGGCTTGGCGATCCCGCTTCGGAACTCGTTCTGATAGATCTGGAGATTACTGAAGAACAGTTGCGTCATCTTGTGACGTTTCTCCGTGAACATGCACACGTCGGAAGTGTCCATACCCCTGAAGCTATGGAAAGACTGGATGAGCTTGGGTAGCAAACGGAGGGAGATGGCGGCAGAATCGTTCTTGGCCACGTTATTGATACAGCCTTCAATGAATTTGAGCCGAATGATCTTGTCGATGTTGAAGCACAACAATCCGGAGAGAGCCTTCTCAGCTTCCATGGCTAGGCCATCTGACAATTGGCTGATATTCGAGTCTTGGAGCAAGTCCCACAAAAGCGTGTTGCCTTTTTCGCAAACAGCTTCGAGTTTGTAGTGGGCCAGGATGCGAGCCTCTTCCCGTTGTTGTCTCACTGTCAAACGAGGAACTTGCAACCTCTGCTTGTAGAGAGAGGCCATTGCCAGTTGTTGCTGCTGGTGGAGCATCATCCCCAGATCCGGAGTCTGAGCGAGATGTAGGACGTCTTCATCGACCGAATTTTCGTCCTCAAAGTCGCCCAGGTTCTTATCTGACAATCGAGACGACAGGGACTCGTTGTCCCCCGACAAACCGGCCTCATCTAAGGCCAACTCTTGTTGAGCCACAAAGTTCCTCAGAACTGGCCGCATATCTAATATCTCTGGGTTCATCTGCATTCGAAGAGGCCCTCCCGCTGATCTTGGGTGAGCATTCACCAAATTAGCCAGCTCGGTCATGGCCGTACTTGGACCGGTCAGACCCGATGAACCCGCCGGAGACGAGGACATTTCGTTGCGCCAATCACCTCCAAATCCACCACTGGGCGATGAGGTATTTGATGACTCTGGCCACCAACACTTAGCTGTCTCTCCTCCTCCACCTCCTCCTCCGCTGGCTGTGGAGGTGATGGGGGCGACCATTGCGGTGTTGGGCAAAACTTGCTTTCTCTGCTTCTTCGGAACGTTCGAGTTCCTCTTTGACAATGACTCGTCCGAATCACTGCCCGTCTCCCCACTGGCTGTGGGCAGATGGGCTCTTTTGATGCCTTTCATCGGCAAGCCCTTTGTCCTACAAAGAAAAAAACAAGTAATTGGTAAACAACCAATTTTAAAAAATCAGTTAGCGGAGTATTGTGCGTTACCTCTTCCCAGGCGAGTCTGTTCTCTCAGCACTCAAGTTCTCGGACGCCGCTGAGGAAGATTGGGTCGGGGTGGGCGCATTGGATGAGTCTTCTCCGTTTGATCGCTGGCTGATGAGATCACTTTCAATGACTGGCGTGGCAGACTTGACCTCATTGGTTCGCTTGGCAATGGCTGGATTCACCAAGTCCAATTTCTTCTTTGCAGATTGCAAACTCGGCACTTGCTGTTCGTCTTCCTCGGATGAGGGCAAATCCTCGTCCAAATCATCCTCAGCCTCGTCGTCCGTGCTGTATTCGTTCATCTCATTGAGATCGTCTTCGTCGTCTTCAAAGTCGTTCATGTTGTATTCGCAGCCATCGGATGTGGAATTGGCCGCGGCCACAGCGTCCGCAGAGGGCCCAAAGTCTATATCGTTGTTGGCTGCGGCTGCAGCCGTGACCGCAGCAATAGTGGCTGCATTCAGGAGGCTCTTGTTCTTATCTTTGAGGGAGGTTACAGCGGCGATGGACAAGGCTGAGGTCGATGATGGATTTTGTTGAGAATCCTCCGTCACGTTCCCAGGACCTGATCCGAGGAGCGCATTGTTCTTCAAGTTATGACTGGGTGAAAGACCCATTTGTTGCTGCTGTTGTTGCTGCTGTTGTTGCTGTTGTTGTTGTTGAAGAGCATTGGCCTCATTGAGGAGGTTGGTGAATGTGCTGCCGTTAGTCCAAATAAACCTCTGTAACACCTGAGCCAAGTGAATGGTCTGCTCAGTGTGCTCCTTGACGGGCAAGTCCTTCATCAACTCGTACAAGTGAAGCACGGGCCCAGCTTCCAAGTTTTTAATCAAAGGGAGAAGCAGATCGTGAACTTGCTTGGAGCAATGCTTCAATTGAGCCGCTTGCCAAATCACGTTGATGTGCTCGTTGGTGATTTTGCCCTCCACAGCTAGGAAATTAAGCAGTATATGCGACTGCTTGATAACTTCCACATGGAGGTTGGGTCCAAAGATGTGCTCAACGATCTTGTTCACCAGAATCCAATTCGAGAGCTGAAGGCCCACATTCTCGACCTCGACCACGGACTCGGAGTTGCTCATATCATTGAACACAGTGATATGCGAGTTGATTTGCGTGATGCCCGTGAGCCGCATGGTGAGCGTGGGAGAATTGAAATACTTCATGGCCAGATCTAGGCCATCCTTGTCGAACGAGATGGCCGCATCCACATTGTCTTTAGCCGAACACCACAGGAAATCCGATATGTTTCGAGCACTGACGGATCTCAGGTCTTGATCAGGCAAAGCACACATGTAGTGCAGGGCATTGGCACGTACGGGCGCAAAGAGCTGGAGCACGGCCCGATAATTGAGCCACATCTTCACGTTGCAGATGATGGAGATCATGGAATGTGCCATAGAGGGAGGGAGCAAGGCCGAGGGCAGTTTGAAGGCCTGAGCCAGGCCTTGGAGGCCGCCACTCTTGCAAAACAGCACCACGTTCCTCAATAGGAGGATGGGAAACTCGGCCGAGTCGTGGACATCGCAAAACACGGCCATTTGCGTGGCTTCGGCCGTGGACAAGTCCTCAGGCCGATGGCCCACCTGCTTTGGGCACACGTACAACGGAAATTGTGGCATGAACACTTTGGCCATGAGAATCAGAAGTCGTTCCAACTCATCCAAAGTCCATTGGGTGTCTGAGCCGGGTTCTTCGGGGCTTCCAGTGCTCATGGAGTCCCCATTGGGATGATGAGCCATGGCCAAGAAATCACCCAGATTCTTGAGCAAATGAACGGAATACCGGACGAAATGATGGATCACCAAGCGGAAACGCTCGGCCACGGGCGCATCACGGAACAAACACACGCATGATCGAAACGTGAATGGGCTATTGAGGAAGAAAGACATGTATTTATTTGAGGGAAGAAAGCAGATCGTCTTTCACGGTTCAGAACCCGAAGCAACCACTAGGTGCTTACATTTTGGTAGCTTATTTTGATCAAAAGGTCTTTACAGGGTTACGAGAGAACGTTTTTTCATAACCTATGCCATTGGAAAGGCTCTGTGATTCTTTGATGTTGACCTTCCAATTTCCTCTTTCCATTAGTGTGATTTATATTATTGAGTCAAAGTCAGTCTCAAGTTGTCCGTGGATAAAAAAGCTAAACATTCCTATATTAAAGCAATCACCGGGAGTTTAGAGCCCCGATTGAAGTCATTCAGACCCCAGCACCTCCGGTTTCTTGGGCACATTTGAGGGTCAGTTTAATACGATTACAGAGCTTTTTGAGAGGAAACGCATTGGTCTGATACGATTGGGAATGGCACAGTTTGTGCTTAGTCGGCCGTTAATGAGCATAAGCTTTGCCCAAAAATTCCGAATCAATTCTTATTTCGTAAGCGCTTTCTAAGCGACCAAGATGAAGCTTGCCTCGCGTGGAGGAAAAAAAGTATTTGGCGGACATCCTCATTACTACTGGGCATGTAATGCCTCTCCTACCAAAGATGAACGATTCATAACTCTTATCAACTCTCAAGTAAAGTCTGATCGATCACCCAATCAGACTGGTCGGATCTGGCCTACCCTAGAATATCTTTAGGGTTAATCTACTAGTCAACACTTGTCCGACTTAACACTTGTCAGCGAATCAACGCCTCCACATTCCCTCCTAATAATTGAGGGTAGCAAATTGTATGTAATCTTAACCTTGGGCCATGTTCGGCGTATCAATAGACAAAAGAATCAAAGAAGTAGTACTATGGCTATACCTGGGTAACCACACTTGTAAGTAGTTGAAAAGCACTTCCATTTGAACGCGGGTAAACGCGGGTTTGGGCGTATCTGGACCATCGCACATGGCCACACCTCCCGGCATCAGCAACACGCTATCTGAATGAACTGAAAAAAAGGAATAAAATCAAAGCTACGGCTTCTAATATGACACCTCCTGGCGTCCAAAAAGATGGCCCTTACTCTTTTTGAGCATCTGAGTGCATTGTTGACACGCATCACACGCTGCTGTACCGTACATCCGAAAAGATGGCCCTTACTCTTTTTGAGCATCTGAGTGCATTGTTGACACGCATCACACGCCACATTCGATCCGGACGACGAATTGGGGGCGTGGTCTTGGCTCTCCGTCCCGCCTCCGGAAGAACCGGGCGGGCCCGAACCACCTTTGACGGGCAGAGGCGTGTGCTGGCCTGACGATGATGAAGAGGAGGCGTGTCGAACACGATCCCCTTCCATGATTGGGGGCGTGTCAGGGGTTGAAAGTTACACAAGCACGGTGGAAAAGAGAAGCCGGGCCAATTCAATCCAACCCACGGGCGTTTATTTGGGAATGGTCGGGTTCAAACGGGCATTGAAAGTGCCGGGGCCCAATGGGCGGGAAAAGTGGGTGGATCACGGGCGGCTGGCACCATCAGTGTGGCGAGAAAATCAGATTCGAATTTGGGTCGTTTGACAATTGAGCTTTTTCTTTCTCTTTCCTGTTGTCGGACTCAGGGAGGCCGGAAAGACGGGGCAAACATGCGTCGAGAAAAGGCCAAAAATATGTCAAATATGACACTGACGGTCTAAGGCCCTTAGTAATGGTCACAAATAGTCACTTATCTGTCACACCTGCAGCCTATATATCAGCCGCAGTGTGTCAGACTATCCCCATTAAAAAACTTGTTATACGTCGGGTCTCCGATTTTTTGGGGATTGATACATGGATTGCTAATAGGTTGCTAGCCACTTGCTAAGGTGACAATTAATGATTGCATCTTCGAGTTTCATCGAGTTTGACTTTGAGAAAGATGCTTTTCGTTTCATTCCTCCTACACAAACTTGGCTCCTTTTCAGCAATCGATGTCGTCCAAGGGCTCTACGGGCCATTATAATTCATCCTGGCATTCTCGGAAGCTTTTTCGCCTCCCTGAATACCCCCCGTAGATGTATAATAGCTGTGGTGGTAGCGCTCAATGTGCAATACCTCCACTTAGGGTTGCGTCTTTAACTATCCAAAAAGGTCATAGCATGAGAGTTTCTCTTGTCTGCGGATTCAAACCGAACAAAATGAAGCTTTTTCAAATTCAAAACGATTCACGGTCAATCTCAACATTTGGAAAACAAATGGAAAGTGACCATGCTTTTCCACAACAAGAAAAACTCCATTTCAAATCTACCTTAACGTGACAAAATGGCATCGCTACTGAAGTTTGGTTGTTATGCGCTGGAAATGGCCAATCGAAACAGGGCATTTGAGGCTAAATGCAACTCCTTCCAGTACAGTAACGGCGTGTTTTACAAAAGGCACAGTGGCTGCTGCCGTCAGGAGTGGTCACGACCGTCAGGACCCTTAGTAGGTCAGAAGGTGACCACCTTTAACAGAGGAAATAGTGATTGATGAGCATAAAAGATCATTGGAATGATGGAAAAAGCGTCTCAATTAAAAGATCATTTTGATTTGTGAAGTATGTCGATAGCACTCAATATTTTGCCAAAAGATAATGAAGTGGATTTGACATTTTACTCCTCATAACATTGGGTCCAGAATAATGAAATAACAACAGGATTTCAACAGCAATCAGGGATTCGCGCTTCACCCAATGGGGACGTTTAGGCAAGCTCTGGCAGGTTCGTTTGTTTGCTGGTGGTACCAGCGTCAGTGATGCAAGTTTGGGGCTTCAAACACGTTTACGAGAAGCTGACTCTTCTTTCGCATTGCTGTATGAGGAAAGGTCAGCTTCGATAAAACCAGTTTGAAACGCCAATTTTGCATCACTGGCATTGGGAGGCAAGTTTGTTTGCTGGTACCAGCGCTTGCCTAAATGTCCGATTAGCAGTCGTGATTCTATGCCATGGAAAAATGCCCCCGACTAGTCTCTTGGTCACACTGTAGAAGTAACAGCCAANTGGGGCTTCAAACACGTTTACGAGAAGCTGACTCTTCTTTCGCATTGCTGTATGAGGAAAGGTCAGCTTCGATAAAAGCAGTTTGAAACGCCAATTTTGCATCACTGGCATTGGTAGGCAAGTTTGTTTGCTGGTACCGGCGCTTGCCTAAATGTCCGATTAGCAGTCGTGATTCTATGCCATGGAAAAATGCCCCCGACTAGTCTCTTGGTCACACTGTAGAAGTAACAGCCAAATTTGGATCATTGCCGAAACGGCCTTGGCCTGGAGACAGAGCTGAACATCTGATGCCATCAGATGGTGCAACACGACACAAAGGGTGAAAGTGGCGGGAAATTCAAAGTATTTTTAATCGTTATCATGCCCCCTCGACCCATCGTATCATGTTAGGTACAAAATTGCAAGCCCAGATGAATATTATTCAGTATCTGCAATTCGTGTCCGACGAATTGTTGTGTAATATTTTCTCTCATAATTTTTGGTTACTCTCCAATCTCAAATTCAGTCGACGTTTGAATACAATGAATTGAAACTAGCTAGCCAGAGATCGCAATTCTAGCCAGCCTCATTAGCTTTTTATATTTATGCATGCAGCCATGATTCCTAGACATGCGCGAATTCTACATGAATCTAATCTTGGATCCAGCAGGTAAATGACAAGCATTATCGGCCTATCCCTGGGCCCGTATCTTTCCGCCTGCCGGGGATGAGATCATGGATGGCGGAATGCTCCAGAAAAGCAAGGAACGAGTGCCTATTCACGCCGCTAGGTGGCGCTCTGACTAACTCCATTCAGGCATGTTTTCCTGATTGTGATCAGTGATGCCAATTCGAGTTTTCTACGGATAAGGAAACCTGTTTCTGATTGGTTATTGATTACCCACACATATTCCAATTCCTAGCAGTCTTAACAAGTCATTTGAGACATAACACCACTTAAACCACCCAAAACCTATTTAGTATACGTTGGCCTTCCAACACTCCCTCTTTCTAGTACTCCGCCTCCCAATTGGCAACACTGGGGCCAGATTTCAGGCCAGGCAACTGCGTAGGATAGGCATTGTGAAGCCATTTGTCTGGTCTTCTACACAGTTCCATGAGAATCTCGCCTTGGTGTTAGCCTTGAGTTTGGCCAGAACAGTGTCGATTCCAATGTTGGAGTGCTGGTTCTTCGTTCGACGCTCCCCACAGTGATTTTTTCAATTTTCCCGCGATTACCAATTCACCCGTGTTTAAGTGTAAGTTTCATGGCTGACTAATTAACCAGTTTGACGTTAAGCTTATTTGTGTTACTTAACCGGACCAGATGGCGCTTAATTCGTCCCAATACGCTCATTGGGAGACTTCAGACGTTTCGTGAAACGGGTTGCAAACTCAATCCAACTGAACTAGTTCAGAATGGCTACATCAGATTTGATAGAAATTGCTCGTCATGTAGACCATGAATTTATTTCCGAGGGATTGAATGGGGTTTATGGGAGAAAAAGTGTCATCATCCCCGTCATGTTGAGAGTAGTAGATGTGAGTAAGCATGATGGCAAATGGAACGTTGGAATATGAAGTGCCAAGGCGATGCCGTCTTAAATTCATGCATATCGTTTGATTGACCTCTGAAAGTCGAATCATACTCTTCCACCTGAACCCATGAAGCATGACCTCCGTGGCCCTATTGAGACAGATATATTGCTTACTGAAGGGTAAAATTGCGACCGTTTGAAGTTTCCTATTGAGCTGACATACATGACTCTGAGAGGCGGTGTATGAAGCAATCGGTTCATTCGCCGTGGGAATGTTTCTAATATGAGGAGAAATTTTCACTTTCAGGCCCCCCTGGGCCACAACAACTAACCAATTATGGTTGTATCATGTGTTGTAGAGCAATTTGGTTCAAGATAACTGTCGTAGTCCATTCCAACTGCGGGCGTCCATTCCAACTGCGGGCGTCATTTGTTTAATAGTGCTTGCATTGCCACTCGTATCATCATGCATACGCAAATGACACAAAGAATCATTTGGTTCTTGTCCCATCCCAAGCCTCTTCATCACACCTGAAAACAAATATACAAGTTTCTGGTTTTCTGGTTTTGTTACAAGAGCATTTTAATTCGATGTCATGATATTTCATTAGCACCAACTTCCTAGTTCCCCACCGAGTAGAATTCGTTGGTAGAACGGGACCTAAAGGGTCCTTGCACCAAACACCCACAATAGCTCCTCCTACACTTATTTTTTTTTCTTGCTCCCTTCTGGATGGACTGTACTCCTAACCAGTTCGAAGGCAACTAAATGGTGTAAATGACCTCCACGATAGTGAAGCATTCGTTCACATCCCTGTTGTAGTTCCAATCCACTTTTTTTCATCCAGAACTGCATGCAGCGTGCCTTCTCCACGAAGCCGACCTCAGAGTGTCTTGGTTTCTTACTCTTCGTTGAATGCTTGATATTTCTTGAGGATGACATAATCGACAACACCCCTCCAACCGTCAATTCGTCATACATGGAAACATGATCATGCCTCTAAGCACATGTTGGCACAACTGTTCATTTCTTCCACGCACAATTAATGTTCTAGCGAACTTTCTTCTGCAAACTGTATAGAAATTTCAACTGATGGAGGCATTCTGAACACAGATTGCCAACCAATCTAAAAATTCGAGCCAGCTACTACCACGTCTGCTCATTTATGATTGCATGGTTGTCTCTGTTTGGTCTGGCAGTTTGAATTGGGTGACAAGGAGTCTTTAGAGCGAGACGATTCTTTGCATACTTCGATCGCCTTATTTGTCGCCGATAGCTCTGAGTCCTATTTAAGTGTGAGTCACCTTGTGACCAAAATTTATGAGCCTCTCACGTTATTTCAAGGGTCGAAAGGTACTGCACCACAAACTGTAGGTGGGGACCAAATGGGATGGAGCCCAAAGTTGTGATCGGCCAACTAAGTTTGAAACAGCTCGAACATAAAGCTTATTCATTTGTTTCATATCATTGTCTGACTAACCACATGGCATAGAATTGCCTTCAATTGCAATTCAAATTCCTTGAATGCCATAGCTTGTTTCAAGTCATTCAAAAAATGGGGCAGAGCTACCCTATCATTGACTGAGCGGAGGAGATGGATTTGCGGAAGTGTTGGAAATCCCACACAAGTTTAAAATCCCTTCTTGTGCTACTCATTCTTCACAAGAGCAAATGCCTCCCCCACACACAAAAAGAATCCGGCAAACAACCAATGCCATCGTATTTTTGGCTGGTAACCTTGACTGAATTCCGTTTTTGTTTTTTTTATATCAAAGGAAATTCAACAAATCGGCGGTGAACCCATTCAGTGTGAAACCACAACCGACAGTCGAACTTGACTAACCATTCCTAGAATGGGATGTCGAAAGTCGATATTGGGATGCACATGATTGCACTTGAAAATCTGTATGAATTTCATCGACTACGTAGTTGATCCGTGGTTCCGAGAGTATTCGGACACAATTTCCTTGTCCCATCTTCCTGACGTACTGTTCCATTTCGAAGAATTGGCCAACTAACTCGGAAAAAGAGGGTCGTTTTTTTGGCTAGTGCTGTTTCTAGAGTGAAAGGTTGGTCCGGTTATTTTCAGGTTAGTCGGCTAGGATCTTTGCCTGAAACTGAGCGTGTGTGGGCAGCATCAGCTCTTTATGATTAGCCTTGTAACTGTCCAATGACGTCATTTGTGTTCCACATAATTTCTCCTCGGGCACGGCACCTTCGGCCTTTACAAATGTTGCACTGTTGCCGAGAAAGGTTCAAGGAAACGAATGTCGTTCCCCAATGTTTGGCTAAAGATTAGTAACCCAGTCGACTGCATACTACAAACAAAACAAGTTTTTTGGACCATACTTCTCTCGCATTTGGAATCCGTGCCCTAACGTTTGAGCCAAACTTCCGAAGGTCTGGTAGGGTAGCCTTTTTTATCAGTAAAAGAAAAGAAACGTAACCCCCATTTGTCAAGCCGTGTTATTTGTGTAGTCAGTGTCTGAGCTGTACCCTACATGGTACGAATGTAGCATTGGCTCATCTTTCTTCCTCTTTTCCAGGTCCTCCCAACAGAGAGCAATGAATCACGAGGATAGTCTTTATTGATCTCAGGAACAAAAACAAAGCGTTCTTTGAAGAAGAAAAGTGCAATTTTTTTCGTACTAGTGAAAATTTACTCCCCTAGTGCACAATGGGGAAGGATTATTACTCCATATTGGGCGTTGGCCGTGAGGCGGGACAAGATGATATCAAAAAGGCCTATCGCAAGATGGCTCTCAAATACCATCCCGATAAGAACAATGCCGAGGATGCCGAAGAGAAATTCAAAGAGATTGCAGAAGCTTACGAAGTGTTGGGCGATTCTGATAAACGGAGCACGTACGATCGTTATGGAGAAGATGGTTTGCATACCAACGGTTCTGCTCGTCGCCAACAGCAGCCCAATTTTCATCGCAATTTCTCCTTCCACCCCATGGATCCATTCGAGGTGTTCCGTTCATTCTTTGGCGGGCACGACCCGTTCCACAACATGCACCATCATCCTTCAGATCCATTTGGAGGTATGTTTGGACCCGGCCTCCACCAATCGTTCCTCACGGGATCCCTCTTCGGAAATCACGCCGCTTCTTTGTCCAACACTGGCAGTCTCTTTGATGATCTTCTTGATGGTCCTAATGTCCAGACCACGAGGTTCACAAGTGGAGGTGGGGGCGGGACGGTGCATATCACTCGAACCGTCATCGGGGATGATGGTTCGGTGAGAAGAGAAATGAGATTCATGACTCCGTCACAAAGCATGGAGGAGCCGAGCTATCCCAGAAAGAGCTCCACGTCGTCCTCCAGTGCTTCTCCTAAGAATCGCTCTCAGTCCGCCTCTCGAGCCTCAACCACGCACAAGGCCCGACCTTCAACTCGATCCATGCCTACCGCCCCGAGTCAAAGTCAAACCCCCAAGACGTCCAATCTTCATGCACAGTCATTCATCTCGGATCGGATGAAGCCCAACTTGCACTCCAACTCGAATGGAACCTCACGATCGTCTTCATTCCGCAGTCCCCCGGATGGAGCACCCACTTCTGGGTCCCCTCGAAGAAAAGCCAGTGCTCCGCCATCGAACTCACCCAACTATCAACAGCCCACCGTAAGTAGCGTAAGGCGTGGCAATGGGGTGGGTGAGGCGTCTGCTCCTACTCAAACTCCTCCCAACCGGACACCCGGAGACGGTACAAGCGCTCGCTCTAACGGGCTTGGCATGCCCAGACAGCGAGGTAATCTGGGTAGACCCGGCAGCAACGCATCCTCGTATAATGGAGGGGCTACTAAAAGAAGGCCTGCTTCCAGCCAAAACATGCCCCAAGGTCAAAGACTCATTCAATGCCCCTTGTGCGGACGGAACTACGCTAAGAGCATCATCGAAACACATGCGGCAAGCTGCGAGGGGCGGTCTCCAGAGAGTGACGGCCTGGAAGTGAACTTGCCCCCGGAAAGAGACGCCCAACCTCCTCCTGCCACCAGATCAAAAGTGTCCAACTCTTTCAAAGAGAGGAGTAAGGCATCAAATATCCTGGTGGAGTGTCCCATTTGCAATCAAAAGTATTCCAAAACACTTATTGAGGAACATGCTGCGAATTGCGGAGAGGAGGTTTATGTTTAAATAGACCTTTCACTAGATATTTGGTGATTTTTTTGCTTCTTCATAAAGCGCACCATTGACGCTTGCTTGGAGTGAATCGACGACTCATTCGTTGCCTAAAACACTTGAACCCATTGTGTGATTGTGGGCACTACACAACTAATAATGTTAGTGCTGAATACGTTGTCCTTTTCAACATGAATGTGAAACACATGTGCAACACATGTTAATCTACGTGCAAAAGAGCTGCTATATAAATCGTTTATTTTTCTCGGGCGTGTCGTTACTTATTCTCAGTGAATCCTGCAAGGCTACTAGTGATCGCCACTAAAACATTTCATGCGAAGAAAGCATTCCTTTCTACGAATCTAACAATCTTTTAACCTTAAAAGATAAACCTTTAATGAATAATGAATGCAAAGTCAGTCATCATTAGTCAAATGTCACGTAGCTTCTTTAATTTGTCGACTTTGTCCATCTATTTAAGCTGATTCGAAATATTCGTTGGTTAGAAACTTGAGGATAATTCTCAAGCTCCGATCTTGTATGAACCGAAAGCAATGGTTTTGAGAAGCAAAGCTAGTAGTCGCTTGCACTATTTCACTTAGAGAATTCGAAAATTGAATATTAGTATTCATTTAAAAAAAAACGTATCAGGAGCGGGTCCCTAATACTCTGAATGAGAAAAAAGTCAGACGTTAAGGCAAGGATTCTAAAGCAAGGAGGCATTCCTTTTTTTGTCACGAAACTTTCCTTGCCAAGTTAGACCTAAATTGTTGGAATTGAGAATTTTAAATATTAAAAAAAAATCGTTGGACAAACTACGTGATTAGTACCATTTTTGTAAAGATTGATGTTTCTTGTTGGAATGCAAATAGATTTAAAATAACATCGGTGATGCCTAAATCACAATTGATAAGCAATGCTCACTAAATGTCTTATTTTCAAGATGTTGTGCTAAACACCATCAGTAAGTTTTTGGTTAGTAATTGGTAATATAGTGTGAACAAGAGTCTTACAAGAACATCCTGACAAAGCTTCTTGTAAATTGGTGCGCTTGCTATGAAAAAAAATCACTCTGGGAATGCCACTTAACCAAAAATAGGCCCCACAGTTTGAGCAATATCTAATTTCCGAGTCCAATTAAACGCTTCAAATGAATGGAAAGTTATTTCTTTATCTGCATTCACAACAATTTAAGCTATTTTTGTATTTCTAGCAAAAACTAAATTCATTGAACCAGTAAGTCACGAATTATGGTTGAAATTGAAGGAACTCTGAATTAGAATTACCCTATACAGCTAAAGCAACCGTGCTTTCCATGTACCCTGAGCAAAGCAACACCAATACAGCAGAAAAAAGCAGAACAAGAAAACCTTACAATGCCACATATATACATATACAGACACTCTAGCATCCTCTTAAATACAATATTTATAGATGAATCTCAGCTCCTAATAGTCGATGCTCTTTTTTTCTCACTCTGATTTGCGGTCAATAGCGAGGACAACCCCTTTTTACAACTGCTAATGAAAGACGTCATATCAACTTCAAACTTACTACCACCAATGGTTATAGCATCTTAAACCCTAGATTGCAGACAGACTGAATATCCTAAAGAGGGGATTTTCATATTTGCAATTTTGAACAAAAGATAGAGGAAGGATTTTCACTTGCATATAAATGCCTGGAGGAAGCCACAATATTGATTTTATGAGCAGTTAAAATTTAAAAAAAATAAAGGCAAATTTCATTGGCCATTTGCCATAAAATGTATATATTTAAGATGAGAAGAAATTGTAGCAGTACAGTGCGGTGGCGTATTTTCTTGGTGCTATTGTCTTGCCCTTAAGGTTCAAGCTATTAGTTACAAAAAATCGGTAAGCTGAAACCAAAAAGGCAAACCAGACAGGGCGTTGACAAAGCGAGCAAGACCAAGAATTGTAGCACTTTTGTCCTCCCGCTTTTCTAGGTCTAATGTTGAAACAAGGAAAAATAAGGTGAACCATTTCTTGACCAAACAGAACTGACTGTACAAGAAACCATCCGTTTGAACGATACATGGCAATCCTTTGTGAAATTAATGACGCCAAGATGAAAACATCCTCGCATTAAGGGGTATGAAAATCTTCAAGAACCTCTTGGGACGATTTTAAGAACCAGTACTCTCCTTCAAGCAATAGAATAACGTTACAAAATAAAAGCCGAACCTTGCGAACAATATAACGAAGTACCTCATTTTGACGTAAGATGAACTTGGGAAATAACTAAATATTGCCATTCTTTTTTTTGGTTTGGTTTGGTTTTTTCACGGGCTTTTCTAACCGTTACAGGGAATGTAATCCCCAGTACTATTAAAATGAAAAGTTATAATTCGTCTATTTATTACCTTTCAATCTTTATATGATATTTGGTCCACCAAAGAATTTGAGTTGGCAGATCGACCTAGTCCTTGAATATAAGGTTGATCAGGAATTTTAGTCAAAAACTTGTCCAAGTTTGACTTGAAAGATGCTACCGGATCAACAACGCCTACATATTCCCTACGAATATTAGAGGGAAGCAAATTAAACAATGAAGGATCCCGAGAAAGAAGAGAGGTGGACTTCATTGTTCGAACTAGCCTGGATTCTCGAGGGCTTGAAGGTCCTCTCAATACGCACATTAAGCCTCTACGGTCACTAGAATTGACCCTAAACCCTGGGTTGGGACAAAGCTCATGAATGCTTTTGAAGACGTACAGTACCAGATACCTTTCGTACCTTTTCTGAACACTGTACAGTTCCAACTTCTTTAGTCTCTCCCAATACGAGAGCTCTCTCATTCCTGTGATGTGGCTGGACAATTGACTTGTTCAGAGTTAGCATCGTGATGCTCTCTCTGGACTTAAACGTGCGACATATCCATTTGAAAAGCTTTACTCACCTTCAACTGGATATGCTCATCGAACTTTCCATTATTTTGGAGGACTAAACCTAAACCTTTCATAGGTGAGACCTGCTCAATATCTTTAACTCCATTATCTACAGGTGGAGTATTCAGTTGACTGGAAGGTCATTGAGCGGAATTTCATTCCGTTCAGGGCCATATTACTCTTAGTAACCCAAGAATAGATTATTTCTAGGTCCTTTTCAAGGCTAGTGGAATCTTGGCCATTCCTCCTATACTCCTATCTACATTCCTACATTAACTGTAGTATGACAGATCGTTTATGTATCTCGTCGCAAAAACCTAAATCCATATCGAGAGCAGTTACTGGAAACTCCTACCTGTGCCATCGACAAACAACCATCACATTCGAGAAAACGACCCCAATCAGGACACTAACCATGCAAAATATTTTGAAAGTGTACGACTTGTTTCTGACATCACCATGTGTGCATTAGAAACTAACTTGGAAGAATCAGCCTACGTAATCGGCGGTACATTTGCAAAAGGCTAGCTCACGAAAACTAGGAAATTGTACCTCGCCGGGCAAAAGATAAGCCATTTTTGTGTAGCTTGAGGCTCCCATCCATTGCGACTAACAGGATCTAAGTACTGAACAAAATCTGTCTTAACTGTCACTTAGAGCCTAACTGAGGTACTAAAGACATAGCAAAAGGACAAAAAGGTAATCATTGAAAGTAGCATCGGTTTCACTTTCCCTACTTCCTTTTCGGTTGCTTTGGCAATGTTTCTTCATGATTTCGCTTCTCATGATGGGATATAATTGTGCTGATGACCATAAGCGATGATAATGTTGTGACACTATGATAATTTTGAATGAAATATGTGACATAACTTAGTACATATACTTGCAATGATGCAAACTTGATTGACTGGACAATGGCCTAGTTAGTTGCATCTAGATTAAACAGGAAACCTCGTCGAATGTCCCCAGTCGTTTGGCCGAAATATTGAGCACGCAATTTACCTTCCGGCCGTTGAACAGGGTGCTTCAAAAGAAACGGAACATCAACTCATGTCATTGTCTCAGATATGGCAAGGCTTACAGAAAGTCCACGAAGCTATGAAAAAGTGACAAGGAGAAGTGTGTTCCCAATATCCCCCTTGGGCTTCAAATATGACCTTTGACGTCCTGAGAAAAATCTACTCAAGAATGCTCATCTTTTCAAAACAGCGCTTTGCGCGTCAGCAATCCGTGCCATGGACATTGACTTGACGAGAAAATCTTTGTTGTTGAGATTTTAATGGTCCAAACATGTACTGTTACCCTCACATTGATGTAACCCTTTTATCAAAAGTTATCGGAGAGGCTAGAGAGATTACGTGTCACGTTTCTTATTAAGTAGTTTATAACATGAATGAATTAAACCCAAGCTCTTATCAGGGGAAGTACTTTTTATTGAATAAGAGGGAAGCCCAAATCACGCATGCGCTTCCCTCGCTCTTCAGATTATGAAATTTAGATCTAGAACCCCAAAGTTTGGAAGGAAACAACCTGGCAGGTTTTATCAACAAAAAATATTTATCTACAATTGTTTGCCGTCTGCCGTCTCGTATCTAGCAAACAAAGCGAATAAGTTATATAGAAGTTTGCTTAATATTTTCCCACGATGCATTCGCTCTATACTTTGATCTGCACCATTTCTTATGTTTTTTAAAGGTTTTTAAGGTTGGGGATTTTGGTCAGTAAGAGCTCCAAAATATAAAACATATAGAAACAGAAAAAATCGATGATCAATTTTGTTCATTATCAATTTGTCTCGGGTTCAAGGTCTCCCATACCCTATTGTCTAAAATGAATATTCGCTGTGAATGGCAAGCCCTAAGCCCATTATGGAACTTTCGCTCACAATTGAAATCGTCAAACTTTTCGAAACATTGAAAAAACAACGAATGAGCCATCATGTACTTTTTGCAAGGAAGAGTTTTAAATCATAACCATTGGCGTTTATCAAACATTGGCAAATAAATGTAGGCAAGAATTCTCTCTAGGCAATTGATGATGACGTGTTCAAAAAATGGGGGTTTATCGAAGGGCGTGGTGGGAACAAACTGGAACACGCCTACTCGATGAGGTAGAAAAATCCTAAGTGTCTATTCTCGGTTTTAAGTCAGCTGTCGTTTGACGGCTGATGCGAAAAGCGGGAAACATAAACGTTCAAACACGCGAAATAGACAGCGTGAGACCTTGAATCAATCACCTCCCCCCAAGCCGATGAAGGAGGCTTAACAAGACATATTCTCACGCTTAATATACGTGACAACATTTACAAAAAACAGGGGCCTGTAAATTTGGAAATTGTAGGGAACGAAGAAAGGTTGGAAGGGGCTAGAGATAGCGATGTGGAGCTCACAGATCAAGGCGCACTGGCGCTCGACGTTGGCGCTGTGGGCGTTGCGGCTGAGCCGTGACGGGTGGAGGGCGGGGTGGGGCCGGTCAGCCGGCTCATGGGGCAGGGCGCGAATAGAGGGCCCTTCGGGTTGATGCATTTGAGGTGGCGCCGATTGCGCCTTGCTTGACGGCCGTTCTCGAAGCGGACGATGGCAGAACGGGCGTTGTAGTGCTCAAGCACCGTGCCACGGTCCAGCCAGCGTTTGGTCTTGGGTCTTGGACCAAGACAGTGGAGCCGATTGGTGGCAGGGGGAGGCGTGGGCGGTCGACATGGATGTGGGCGGCAGCCTGGGCGTGACGACGTTCGCGGAACTCGTCTAGGTCCGGCAGGGGCGTGGCCAGAGCCGGAGAGCTGTCCTAGGGCGGCGTCCTAAGAATGCTTGAGCCGGCGATGCGCCTGCGGCTAGTGGCAAGCAGCGCCATGCCAGCAGTTGTTCGTCAAAATCTTCCCCTGTCTCGTGGCACTTTTTCATGAGGCGTTTGATCTCCCGGACCGTGACCTCGGCCAAACCATTCGACTCAGGGTGGTACGGCGCGGAAGTTTCTAGGTGGATGTTGCGCGTGTCACAAAAAGCCTCGAATTCACCCCGAAACTGCGGCCGCCGTCCGCCCGAATGGAGTCGGGAAACCGAACATGTGGCAGATGTGCGCCAAGAAGGCCGTGGATTTGGCGGCCGAGGTCGTTTTTAAACGCTTGATGAACGGGTATCCCGAGAACCGGTCCACAAACAGTACAAAGTCGTGCCCGGCGAACGTGAACATATCGGCGCCTAACTTCTGCATGGGATGATCGGCAGTTGTGACGATTTCTGGCTCGACAGGCAATGATGGGCGCACCGACTGGCAGGCGGCGCATGCGGCCACTTGCTGGATGATTTCGTTCCGTAAGCCCGGCCAGAATACCGTTTGAGAGGCATTCCGAAGGGCTTTTTTGTGTACCAGGGTGACCACTGTGGAGGAGTGCCAGAATTTCGGGCCGGGCACGCGGGGGTGGGACAAGCCGGTGGCCATCCAGCACAATGAGGCCGTCGTCAGCGCTGAGGCGTGGCCATACAGACGCCAAAGAGGGCCCACGGGGTTGTTGGGGATGGCGTTTACGGCAATGGCGTCGAGGGTGTCGGCGTAGTCGCGGTCAGCGCGGGCCGTGTCACGCATGGTGGCGAGGTTGGGGCGGCCGCCACGGCTGAAATTGAGGCCGTGATGGACCGGAGGACTGGACCACAGTTGAGGTCAGGGTCCGGGCTGAAGACTGGGCGACGAGAGAGGGCATCAGCAATGACATTATCTTTGCCTTGAATCCATGATACTGTGAATGAGTACGGAGACGTTTTTTCGCGGACGCGCAGCAATCGGGGATTATCCGTTTCCACAATATTCTTAGCGAAGACACCCACGAGGGTTTGTGGTCTGTCTTTACATGGAACAAGGCGCGCCGAGCAAGAAGAAGCGACATTTCTGGATGGCCCACTGCACAGCAATGGCCTCCAGCTCGATGACAGCGTAGTTGCGCTGCGCCGGCGTCAAGCTACACGAGCCACAATGGACAAGGTGACGCTGTCCCGTAGCTGTGTTTCGTGCATGAGGGCGTACCCGAGGCCGAGTCTGCTGGCGTCTGTGTATAGAGTGGTGGGGAGGGCGGAGTCAAAAGGGAACACCACACATCGGATGTGAGGAGCTGCTTGGTTGCTTCGAACTCAGCCTGATGAGCGGGGGACCAGTGAAAAGCTGTGTCCTTTTTCAGCAGGGCGCGAAGAAGGGGCGTGGCTTGTGCTAAGTCGGGATGAAACATGGCCAATTGGTTGAACAAGCCCAAGGCCGAGCGCACGTCAGACACGTTCTGGGCGCGGGAAGTCCGTGATGGCGGCTAACCGGTCCGGGTCGGGGCGGACGCCGTGGCCGGAGATCACGTGGCCGGCGAATTTGACCTCGGGGCCCAACTGAAACTTGTCACGTGAAAGCTTCAGATTCAGTCGACGTGCGCGTTGTGCGACAATCCGGACTCGGTAGCACACTTGAGTCTCGTCGAGGCCTGCACCATCATATCGTCGACTATTTTCAGGAGGTCCGTGATGTCCGAAAAATGCGGATCTGTTTTGATGCCGAATTCGTCGCCAGCATTGGAGACGCCCATAGGCATTCTATTGTATCTGAAGCGCCCCTCCTCTGTAATGAACGTGGTTAGGTCCGCTGATTCTGGGTCGAGCGGAATCTGGAACCCATGGATGGCATCAACCTTGGCGAACGATTTCGCCAAGGGATTCACCATTTTGATGAGGTCAGGGACGGAGCGAGCTGGTGAAAAGGGCGTTGGACGGCAAGGTTAAGGCGACGAAAGTCATTGACTAAGCGGACTTCGCCCGGTTTCGGCTTTGGCACGAAGTGAGCGCGGGAAGTCCACTTTGTCGGCCACGACACGGGCTCGATGATCGGCTTGCGGCCCTTTCGGAGCGAGCCATCAGCTTCTTGGCGCCAGGTCTGTGGTGGATGGGGATGGCGCGGGCGGTAGCGGCTTGCTCAGGCCGGCTGACCGGATCCTCTTTGAGCGTGATTTTCGCATGTTGACAATTCATGGGCCGTCGTCCGGGACAACTCATCCACAAAGACGTCCCGAAAATCGCGCAAAATAGCCGCTTTTGAGTCGGCGGGGTAAGTGGAAGGCTCGTTTTCATCCACTTCGCCACGACCAGTAAATGGGCTGATAAATGGATCCGGTCCGTAGTCGAAAGCCAGATTGGTGGATACTTGGGCGACCTTGGCGTGGCCGGCACAGTTGGCGCGGGCGGGCTTGTTTATCGGCTCGGGGAAGTTGGGGTGGACGATGCCCAGCTCGATGCATGTGACATGAGATATCAAAAAGTCCCGCAAGAGGGATTTTGATACAATTGCAGACGTTTTGTAGGTTCGGTCGCCGTAGTACAACTTGAGATTGACCATGCCATCGCATGAGATGGTAGTCAAGTTGCAGGCGGAAAGGTTGATGTTGGCGCCCACGACCTTGAAGCCGGCGTTCCGGACTACGTCGTAGGCAATGCAATTGACCTCGGCTCCGGTATCGGGGTAACTGCCATTTGGATAGACTTTTTGATGGCTTGTTGTACACAGTCAGTACGGCCTTGGGAGTGGGCTTCGCCCGAATGCCCGTAGCACGCGCAGACCCGACGCGAACAGCGTGAAGCATGACCGACGTGGGGAGGGTGTCGTCAAACTCAGATGAGTCCGACTCGGAGGACTCAGGGCACTTGATTTGGCGCGCCACGGACGTGGTTTTTGGCTTGGCGCCTTTCTTGGCCTCAGGACAAAGTACCACGCGGCCGGGCCCCACTGGTAGTGGCCGATTTTGCGACAGAACGTGCACGTGGCCTTTGCTGCGCGGCACTGGGAAGGCTGATGGTGGCGGCCGCATGCCGAGCACAGCGGCCGACAGCAGCCGTGGTGATGGGTTTTCTGGCCCTGTTGTGGGTTTGACCTCGCGAATGACCGCCGTGTCAGACTTGGCCCCCCTGTTCACCTTTTTCCACATGGCTAGCGTTGCACGGATATCTTGTAGCGTTGGTTCTTTTAACTTGAGGAATTCGCGCTTTAATTCCATGTCAATGGTGCCGGCAATGGCGGTCTGGATGCGGAGCTGCGTGGGGGTGAGCTTTTAGAGCTCGGCCATGTCAGCGAGCTTGTTCAGGGTGGTCCAGAAGGCATCCCAGTCCTGTGAAGGCTGTTGTCGGCACTCGAAGAAATCTGAACAGCGAATGAACAGGGGATGATCTTCATCAAAACGCTGCGCCAACAGATCATAGAACGACGGCGCTGTGGGCGTGGGGTCAAAGATGGGCGTGTCCGCCGGGGCGGCAAAGCCCAAGTAGCCGGCCAACGTCTCGTCGACGCTGTTGAGGAGCACTTGTCGCTGAGTCTCAAGGGGGAACAGTTCGTACTTGGAAGTGTTGAAGAAGATTCGGAAACCCTCCCGCCAGACCCCAAACTGGGCTGGGGTTGCTTTGGCTGCCAGTTTGCTGGGCTTGAGGTTAGGAACCTTGAGGCTGTGGGCGGCGCCGAGCGGGTCCGACGTGCCGGTCGGGGCGCCGAGCACTGTTTGAGCAGTGGGCGTGGCGGCAACAGCGAGGTTGCGAGCTTCTTGTGCTTTGTGGGCCGACATGGCCGCTTCCGACTCAGTGATGGCGGTAAGCACTAGGGTCTGTTTGGAAGACGCGTCTGCGACCGTGGCGTCGCGTTCGCTCTCGATAAGATCGGTGTCGAGGTCCGCGGCGACGGCAATGTCGGCCATCTCGTCGTATTTTTCATTGAGCTTGACGTCGAGGGCGCGAATCTTGTCGCAGGCGGTGTCGAGGTCGCGGAGGAGGGCGGCGTCGGCGGTGGCGCTGCGTGGGCGCTGCTTTGCGGCCGTGGCGGCGCCCATGGCCTTGTTGGCGGCCTTAGTGACGCGGCCTTTGAGGGCGGTGATTGATCGGCGAATGTCGTCGATGCGGGCGGCGGCAGTGGCGGCGGCGGCCCCCTCCATGGTTGCGTTGGTTCTGGGATTACGACTGCGCCATTATCGAAGGGCGTGGCGGGAACAAACTGGAACACGCCTACTCGATGAGGTAGAAAAATCCTAAGTGTGTATTCTCGGTTTTAAGTCAGCTGTCGTTTGACGGCTGATGCGAAAAGCGGGAAACATAAACGTTCAAACACGCGAAATAGACAGCGTGAGACCTTGAATCAATCAGGGGTCAATCATTGAGGTTGCGTATTTCCCATAAATCGAACTTAGAGAGTCTTCTCTCCTTGACAACGTGGTCAAGCATACAATGCTGATGGAACAAAGAGGCGGAAAATTTTAACAGTCTCATTGCATCCCTTTCTGTTCTTTGAGACTTTTTCTGAAATTGCTATTCAACTTATGCCTAAATTAGTTCCAAAAATATCTAGTTCGGTGCCAAAACATAGGAAGGTGCGAAAAATTATGTTTGTGGAACAGGAAATTGACAGTCGTCTTGAAAACAACTTCCAATCACAGAGGAGACGTGGCGTAGTTGTTAGCCTCCTGTTCGAATCGTTACCCCGACCTTTCCCTCGAGCAATTTCAGACCCTTATCCACACACACAAATGGAGAACAGAATTGAATGATGATTCAAGATGAAATTGAAAAGAAACCAAGGTAGCTGTGTGGTCTGATGTACCCGATAGAGGCACGACATGGTTCCCCAGAGGGCGTGGGTTCGAATCTCGCCTTTGAAGGCAAAAGCACTATCCTTAATTCACTTGAATTAGGTAGATTATATGAAACATTGCACCCAATTATAAGTAAAATGGATACTGGTTGGTTTTAAAAGTGTGTCATCTTCTTAGCTCGTTTAATTGTAATGTTGTTATCACCTTCGATGGTTCGATAATACAATTGCTGTATTCAATTTTTTCCGTGGTGGAATGCTCCAGCCATTCTCAAAATTTGATATGACTTGACTTAAACCCAAGAAAGAGCTCACGAACTTAGCTCCTTGTTTTTGGGAGCAGAAGAATAACTTACCAAATAATCTAATTTTTCTCGAGTAAATGAGCATTTTTACAAATTGATTCATTGTTCTTGTCTAGAGAATGAAGTGCTATTTCACTTTGAAGAGATTGAACATTTCTTTTTAGACTTTTAAGACTTCATGTTACCCGCCAAATATTTTCCTTCTCCGCCGTGCATTGCAAATACAAAAGGAAAGGTAGAGAATTGTTGTCAGGAAATGGAAACCATTTTAAACTTACAGTTTATCCTTTGTCTATCTTATCTTACTCATTAATCATTAAGTTAAGGGCCCATAATCTGCAGAAAAAATAGCCAAACTTTAAAAAAAAATAGCGCTTTCTTCAATATTCGAGTTCCAAATGTCCAAATATATCCTTTTAAGTTTCTTCATTAAATTCCTGGGCGTCACATTCCCGGAAATGTTCAAAAGGATTTTGCAAGCAGTACAAGGTACAATAACGTGGAATGAGGTTTCTTCAGCGCAGACCATTAGGGGAATGAGAAAAATAAAGGAGACAGCATTTAAGTATTTCATTCAAAAGACCGGCAACAAGGACGGAAAAAAACCCATAAAATATCAGTCGGTTTTTGATTCATCTTAGTTCCAAAGAGTGTTGAATTGAAAAAGGAAAAAAGTTTAAGCCTACACATGGAGGTCGCAATTTAGCTTTCCGGTTGTCGTCGGATACCCGGGTAGGCTTTGATCTCATTAAGAAACAGGCTAAAACGATGATTTAGGCCTTAACTTGGATTGGTATTCACCTTCTATCCTTTCAAAGAGACTCCTGCTGATCATTTGCAGTCATTATGCTCCAGTTTTCACGTACTGAAATGCTTAAAATTCAAGATTATTAACATTGGAATTCAAATTTTGTGACAGTTGACTCTTTTTTGCTCTGTAGTGGTTAAAACACGTCTGATTCACTTTCAAGGAGTGCTTTGATGTTTCTCGCAACCACTGACATCAAACATATTTTTGGAACTTTCCACGAATTCATCTCATTTATTCGTACAAGTCAAATATCTTTGTTCGTCCATGTTGTGTCACCCGTTTAGCTCAAAGTAAACTTGGACATTTGAAAACTTGAATAGTAGAAAAAAACCGGTCTGACAAGATTTTTTTCTAGCTACAGCGTTAAAATTGCCATGTTCCTCCCTATAATTTTGTATGTAATTTGATTGCGAGTGAATCTGCGTGGCTTAGATAGCGTGACTGACATTTTTTTCAATTTCTGGCCGGCAGATTCAATTCAATGGTATTTAAATTTTCCGTTATACTATTCGGGTACATTCGGCGACTTCAAATATGTCCAGTGTACATGTCCATGGCCTATACAAACCTCTTGCTTTGCAACCGCAATGGTGAGATCTGTTCGATGGAACAAAGTCTCAATAATGTAATTCCATTTTGATGAACGTAGGCCGTTCTCAGTCTTGCAAAACCCGTTTTTGAAAGATCATGAATACATTTACCAAATCGGAAGTAAATATCCGCATGTAAAACAGTCGTCTGAAGTAAGAAACCTTCACTAATGCGTGCATATATCTTGAATAGATTAATTTGAATATATAATTTCAATGCTTAACCCTAAATAAGCTGGAAGCTGAAATGTGTAAGGGTCATGCCTAGGTCTTATTTACTCCACGCTGACTAATTTGTCAAGAAATCTGAAGTTATGATTGAAAAGCTCGTATTTGCTTGATAGCATTTATAAGTTACAAATATTTGCTCCACATAGCATTATTTTGTCACTACGACGTTTAAACCACCAATGTGACACAGTCTAACCGTTTGTGCGATTCTAGCGGGGGTTGTGAAGCTTGCATGCCGTCTTGCTTTCTTGAGTAAAGAAATGGTTATAGTCTCCAGTTAATAAAACCCAAGGCCACGGACCTTCCATTTCTTAGGTCGGTGTAGGCACATCTGTTCAAACGTCACTTACGTCAAACTAAAAAAAACATAACATTTTGTTCACGGGCTTTTCTTACCGCAAAGGGCAATATTTGAAACTTATAAAAGCCAATGAACAATGAACAGGAATGTCAAAACAATTTCAGAGTTTTGAGAAACTCATCATTTTTGAGCGATGAAGGAGCTGTCTTTCTTTTTGGTATGCTCCTTGTGCATAAATGTTTGAAAATAAACATACGTACTTTGATGAATGTGAATACTTTGCTCCTCATTGTAACTAAAACTGGATAGCCTTTAGCCAATGTTAAGTTTGGCTTTTATCTCAAAGATGACCAGATGTGATGTAAGGCAACCTTTGAACACCATTTCCACAACGGGAGAAGAACTGCGACATCACACACGTGACCCAGTTCCAGTTTTTACATAGTCACTAAATTTCGATGGCAAGCCGGAAGGGCACTTTAACCTGGCAAAACATATTGATCTTTCGCTCCTATTGCAGTTTCATCAAGTCATATTTTATGGGGTTCTCGAACAGTCTAAATTCTAATGTTTTAACCTCTTGCTCCCGATAATAAACTAAATACTACCCTTTTGCAATTGAAAACGTCAATCAAGCTTGCGGTAAAGGCATCACGTTTCTAGAAAAATCGGCCAACTTATGAACGTTTTCGACTATGGAAAGCACGCGATGGCCAAAATCATTACGTCCCAACTACGACTCAATAAAAGTAATTTAACGGGAAGTTAACAAAGTTAGAGGACATTCCATTTGCCTAAATGGCGTAAATGAAATACAATTAAAGAAAGACCAAGTCTTGGGGGTTCTTTCTCCTTTGGGTTTCCGTAGCTTCTAACAGAGGGTTCATAATCTCGTTTCTGCCCGTCTCTAGAATTTAGGAGTGCCTTGCTGATGATATGGGGCCTGGTCCCTTCTCCCGTGGCATGAATGATCGAGGGCATTGCTGACAAAGGCTTTACCAATAAGCATTTTGAACAAAAAGCCAATTCCGAGCATATAAAAGGACCACTCTAGAGCAAGCAGTTTAACAATCAACGATTGCACATTCAGTGATACACAACTCGTAAAAAAAACTAAGAAACACTCCATTCAACATGCCTCAAGGTAATTGATTGCTAAAAATAATTGAATCTTGTATGAACTAATTACAATTGGTGTTTATTTTGGTGATAGGTTGTTGCGACAAATGTCAGTGCGGAAAGCCCGACTGCTGCCAAAAAGACTGCAATTGTAAGACTTGCGATTGCAAATGCTGTCCCATGAAGTAATGACAATCGAATGTCTTCCAAAAATGCAATAAAGTATTAACATCTCACATAGGTTGTCGTTATTGTATATTTATTACATGTACAGTTTCAAATCGATCCTTCAGCGGCATATTTCATGACATCTTCAACAGAGCAGCTACTGGTACAGGTATTTGATCGCAAGTAAATTTGACCATCATCACAGGTGAAGATCGGGGGGAGGCTGGATGCTTTCCTCTCCTGTAAGTGCAGAGACAATACTACAAGTCTTTTCCATCAAATTTAGAACATCAATTTCCATGCTCATGATTGAAACCGCAAATCCCGATCATGCCTCAAAATGAATTGCCAACTCACCCGAGATAAAATTAGGTCTATTGCGTCGAAGTTCGTAACACCGAAAAGACTGATCTATAATCTAACCTAAAGCGCCCAGTCATCGATTTTGTAGTTAATTAAGTTGATAAAAAAGTTACCTTGGGATTCGCTAGCTATGAGGGATTTTGGCTAAAATGAGACTTAAATCTGTGAATGACAAAATAGTGGCTTTGGCATAGATCACTAGAGTTTGAGTACAAGATTGGGTATTCATTACCAACCTTTCATAAATCTTAAAATGCATTCGGACACATTCATCCACTTGTAGATCCTATGATGCTCAATTTGTACTTTTATTTTTATTTGCTAACATGATACGAAGAAATTGAAAATCTTGTCTTTGTTCTCAAGTCAATTTAGAAAATCATGCGTCAAAATCTTGAAATCTCTGTCCCTCCCATCTAACAACATAATCCAGTTTCTAATTCACACCCTACCCATTGAAGTTAGCTCATGCTTTTCCAATTTGCAAAGGGGGAATAAGTCTCTCCACAGTACCTATAGGCCGATTTCTCTTAATTCGAACATTACGAATGTACGAGGTACAAGTCGATTCTTCAGCCACATCTTGAATTTACCTCGCTCATTTGGGCTTCAATTAGTTCATCCAGCTTAGACAAGCCCTCTAGTTTAGCTGGTTTGCGAAAGGTCGAACAAGTCCAAAGATGTCCAAAGATGAAACATCACAGGAATGAGAGAGCTCTCGTATTGGGAGAGATTAAAAAGGTTGCGACTGTTCAGTGTTCAGAGAAAGCAAATCATCCTTTTACTTTAATGAAAAATTGTGCAGGGTTGACGGCGTGCCTAACAGAAAGACAAACCACTATGTTTCCAAAAAGAGGGTGGGGGATGTACCTAACAATGTGAATTTTTCTTTGAAACCAAAATTGCGACTTCAGTGATGATCCTGGTTATCGTTGACAACTTGGCGGCTGATTTCCAGGTTCTTTAAAATGAATGAGACCCCTATTCCGCGAGAGGTCATTTCGATCACAATTTTTCTTTTGACGTTTACAATGATGCCGATCTTAATACTATAAAAGTCGAAAAATCATTTACCTATTCATCACATTGGCCAAAGGTTCGACAAATATATGCTCGACTTTCAAATATTGCCCTCAAAATCATTCGCTTAAAACTCTATTCCGGGAGCCTTTTTCTCAATACTTACAACGAAAAATACTTCCAAACAAGGCGGCGCTAGCCCTGGGCAAAGTAAAATTCTTTTTTGCCATCTTTAATAATTTAACAATGTCCCTCCTCTTCCCGAGCTATTCATTGATCAACATCTGAAAGCCCATCTCTTTGCAATAAAATATTAAAACCCATTCTTTTAGCCACATCGAAAGCTACCAGTCACTTCAAGCCAACACCATAAAGGTCATACCTGGCCAAAAGCCTCAAAATTCTTCTGATCCATAATATTCCACGGAGGAATGACGATCTCAATTACGTAGAATGGTAGAAGGGAGCCATGGTTAAAGGCCGCCAAAGCATCCACATCACACCAGCAATATCGGACCTGAAAGGTGTGCTCTCTCTCTCTATCCATAGACGTCCTTTTCAATGACCGTTGTTCGAAGTTTTCGACTTTTTCCAAAATGGCTTCGGGGTCGTCGAAGCTCTCAATTACAGGGACAAATTTCACGGTGAATAGATGGGAAGCTACGGGCGGCTTGAAATTGGAGAGACAGGACAACAGGGATAGCTTGAAGTGATCTTTTTGAAATACTGACATCGCAAAGCCTTCGACAACCCCATCATCCAAAACTCCGAGATACATGGACCCGCCTTTGCCAGTATTCAGTATCCCGCAAATGTACTTGGATATAAACTGCCGGGTTCGACGGAGTTTGCTTTTAACTTGGATTACATTGTTGGGGTTAATCTCCTCAGGGGACAACATACGATGGCCTTTGAACTCTGTGGTCTGATCTTCGTCCTTGGGAAGTCTGGAATGTCTCACGTAAAAGGCCATTTCGTGTTCGGGGTTGGCTGGAAATGAATAACAATTGCCATCATAATCTATTCAATCCGGCGTGGCTTTATATTTATTTCTAACATAATTTAGGATTTCATGAACTGCCACTTTGCCCAAGGCACCTTCTTCGAGCTTCATTTTGATCGCAAAAGTCGAATTTTCACGCTGTATCATGGTAATAGAGCATCTTAATTGAATCTCTCCGTTGCCTCCATTGCTAGCTTCATTCTCCTCAATCCGGATCTTTTTGCTCGGAGGTCCTTGGTCTTCCTGTTGTTGTCGCTTCTCTTCTCTTCGCCGCCTTCTTTGATGACGCCATTCAGTTTTATAGGTCGATATCGCACAAGTCACGCACTCTGAAGTAACGGCTCCAGGCACAACGTCCACTTTGACATCACTCATCCATTTGGAAAACAGACGGAAAAGTGTTTCCAATGAAGGAATACTGATGGGCTTTCCAGAGAACTCACACT
>NC_081446.1:11306735-11327783 GCF_007210705.1 Tigriopus californicus
GAATACTGATGGGCTTTCCAGAGAACTCACACTCAACTTCGTACGGCTTTTCGCGTTTCTTCCTCAATGAAGTGTCAATCAACTTGACTGCCGGGTTAAATGTCCACGCAACACCCCATCGAAGGCGTGTTCCTTGGCAAAACTCGGTAAAAATGAACTTCAAGGCGTGTTGAGAGCGCACGGCATACAACTTCTTGCGTAAAGTGTCTAAATTGGCCTTGTGTCCGACCATACACGTGAAGATTGCAATTTGCTCTTGGAATTCGACACTTTCATCGATCATCCGAGCCACAAAGCCCACTTCGCCCCCTGAGGTTTGAATCTCGCCCTCGGATCCGGCCGGATATTCCCGAGGACTTTTGGCTTTTTCTCGACTCGGCCAGGTAGTCTCACTCGAATCCTCGGAGGCTGGACTTTTCGAAGGATCCTCGAAGAAAGGTGGATTGCACATGGTGAAATGAAGATGTGAATCGGGAGCCTGAGCCACGGGTGTGGCGAAAAATGGCGTGGTCTCAGCATTTTCGGTCAATATTAACTTGATCAACGGGTCTAAGTGATTGCGCTCAATGTTCTGTTGGGCCGAATGAAGACTGGCTTCGTCCACTTCGGTTCCAATGAAATGCCAATGGAATTGCTGGGCGCCCAAGAGCGGATAGATACTGCAAGCCCCCACCCCCGTATCTAAACCCCAAATTGGCTTGGACCCGAAGTACTCCACATTTTCGCTAAAAGAAAAAAAATAGGAGGCGTCATTTGACCCACAGTTAAAACTCAATGATCTGAAGCCCTTAGCCTCATGGGCTTAATAACGAATTATCAGCCATGCATGAGTTGGGCATAATGTGAGGATGTTGGTGGGGCTCATTCGACACGAATTGTGACTTTAGCACAATCTAGTCGCTTCTTGGATTCTTCTGGAACATTAGCTTGAGCTGATTAATAGGATGATTCTTTTGTCGGTGGAGGTGAACGTAGGCAAAATGTGTGGCTTAAAAACTACCATTCACAATATGGTTCGTTCATCAAAATTATGTACGTCCGATTAGTATTGTCTGGACAATATTTCGAAACCAATATCCGTTTAACCTCCTTGGCCAACTCCACAGCTTACAGCCTTAACTCCCTACTTGATCATATCCTGAATCCACAATAAGTAGTTCATCCGGAGTGGCAAAGTGGGCACCAATGAATTGGCCGGGATCTGCACATCCAAAGCCAACCGATCCCAGAGCAAGGTTTGACTGAGAATGCGAACGGATTCGCGATCCTGGAAGTTGACCGACACACTCCCGTCCAGATTGCATTTGGACACCGACCGAAAAGCCGGATACTTCGTGGCTAATTGAGCAAAGTCACTGCGAGCACGGAAAGGATTACGGGGATGCATGAACGGGTTGAACATGATGAACACGATCACCACGGACTAGTGGAATAATGACGCATTCAACCCTATCTGGAATCCTATCTGAGACAGTCCGTGCCCGTCTAGCAAGCGCCAACGTTATCGGGAGTGTCCTCGGATCAGATTGGAGGGCCCTTTTGTTATGATTAGAAGTAGGGGTGGGCCAGTCATAATTTGCAGGGAGTTTGATTGGAGTTTGAAGTTCGCGTAAAGAAATTGGAATTGGACACCGTTTCAAGATTAATTCTATCTGGTTGAATGGAGGCATCTATCTACTCTTGGGTAATTGAATATTGCTAGCCAACTATTTTATTGCTTTTTTCATGTCAACATTTTTTTTTTTTTTTTACATATAACAATGTTTGTTTAATGCCTCTACACCATCTTTTATATTCATTTCGACGCCATAACATAACCAAGAGTTGCAATAGAAATATTCTATTCTAAATTACATTCAATTACATTGGAATCACCTTTTTCAGAACACCTCTTTAGAACAATAATTTGGCTCACCTTTACTCTGAATTTGCTTTAATTCTTATTATTTGGCATTTATTAAATTAAGTAGCTCAGGTATTTGGCCACTAATTTGGTCTGAACAAGCTAAATCCCTTCTAAAATTGAAGTGCAAGATCAATGCTCATGCCTATTCAATAGGGCATGCTCATGGAGGCTGTTGTTTACCCCTTAGCAGCTGAGCGCCCCTTTTGACTTACACGGTGGTTTGTTAAGGTTTTTGTTATGGCATGGGTCAATTACAATAGTGTTGAAAATAGCCGAGCTATTATATGAAAAAAAAACAAAGAATAGTGCTAGAAACGATTAAAAGCTTGTTTTGATACAGAAGTTCAATCATTGGTTGAAAGAGTGAAGTCATTTTTACGGTTGACACATCTCTTCATATCCAAAAGATGACGCTTGGGAGCAAAGGGGTACAAAAATAACAAAAAAACTGACTCTGTGATCATGCCCTATTTTTTGCCCAATATTCCATGATTATTACAATTTACCATAGAAAGTGACACTAGAATAGCATTCTTGGCAATTTATTGAACACTACTTGTATCATCTGTTCAAGATACAATGCTCAGTGGCAGAGATGTTTGGTAGCACTGTAAGGGCCGTTATTTGCAGCGTCACACGGTCCAAAGAAAATGGGAAGACGCATGGTAGATTGCAAAAAACTACTCATGCCTTGTCTTGAACGCAATTTCTTTTCCGGACATTATGTGACCCGGGGCATTAATTATAAATAAGATTTTGATAGAATTAGCCAAAAGAAACACAAATGCATTATAATTCAATAAAAAGGAATTTGGCAGAGGCTGAATGACAAAATGCCCCCTGAAGTGCAAAATGTAAAGCACATTTTGTGCAACGTAAGGGGGCTATAGGATTCTGCTCCATTAGCGCAGAGTCATGTAACCAGTTCAAGCAAAGGAATAAATCAATAAACAAGATGAAATGAAGAAACATCAACATCAAACCAAAACCTGATGGTTTTCAAAGAAGCACATTTTTTTGATTGGGGAACACTTATGCAACTGTAGTCTTTAACTGTTTTTTTCGTTTTGAAGCTCATTGACATCAAGCAATTTTTATTTTGCTTTTGCTCTTATCTCCCGGGGATTTCCCACCAAGTTGGGACTTCCCCTATTGCTCCTTGGTTGCTTTGCACATGTGGTTTTCATGGTGTTTGTGTGAGAATGAATACAAGGGAATTGCCATTTATTCAAGCAATTAGGTTTGGGCTTTCATTACTCTATGGCAAGATGTAGTTACTTCAAAATCCACTAAGTATATTGCTCATTTATCTTGATGTTTAGCTCTAGCAATTTCTCTCTGATGTTTCATTGCAGTACATTTATTTCCCAATTGTTATGTGTAGAGCTCATAGTACATTAGTACGATTACATTGGTCATTGATAGTGGGAAATATTTCTTCATAAGTGTATTGATTGTATTTTTGTTAGATCAGTTTGTTGGGTCTATATCTGCGTTTTGTGTTGTTTACCTAGTTTTGGTTCTTGATTCCTTGCTTTTTCCTGTCTTTTATCTACTGATTACTACCTCCATCCTAGATTCTCATGCTCATTTTGATGTAAGTTAGTTCAGTGCTACCTTACAGGTAGCCTTTTCAGTTTCCTGTTTCCTTTTCTTGGTATTTTGATCCCCCTTCTAATTGTATTTGCAATTAATAGTCCCTTTGCATTCATGATGGAAGTGATATTCAGAAAAGTCAAAAAAGCGGCAAGACAATGTTTGGACTTGGCAGGAAAGGATCCTTCCATAGTCAATAAGCCCTTTATCATTGACGCTTTTGCCACTTAAGTCAATCAGACCAGGGTGCTGCGGTAAAAACAGGCTCCCTCCAAAGCCAAGAAATTGACTGATTTAGCCAATAAAAAGGTTGAAGAGGTGACTTCATTTGAAGTAGAGCAGGAGAAGATAGTTTTAGAGGAAACAGCCTGTCCTGTTTACTGTAGGAAGGCTGTCAGTTTGATCACTCTAAATGATGTCAAAAACTTCTCAAGTTGAGCCTTGAGAAGTACAATAGGGAGAAGTGATGGTCAAAGGTAGATTGTTCATTTTTTTCACCCATACATGTGCCGTCAGTCCATGAGACTTAAGACATGCTTTGATCCAAAGTGTACCTTACATGTAAAAGAGACGTAAAGAAAGCCAAGAAAAAGGTTAGCTCAGTTTTGTAGCTTTAGAGCTGGCCCTATTCCGGAACCTAGTTTCATTGCACTCTTTCTACCTTAACCTGTTTACCTTCCTGCCTCGTGCTCCTCCTACCTCCCACTCTCTCTTCCACTTCCCTCCTCTTCCCTTAAACACCCTATCCACCCCTATTCCTAACAACACCCTTCTCCCTAATACTCCTAGTCCCAACCATATTCCCAAAATAAGTTTCTGTTCAAATGTATCTGCCCAACCCACTCCCCAAACCCAACCCTCCCCATTATCTCATGCTGTGCCTCCAATAGAACATAGCTTTAATGATAAGTGGAAATTTTTATGGTTGGAGAGGATGATCCAAGATCTTGGGAACTTGTTCTGTCAAAAGGCATGTAAAGGAGCTATATTTGAACGTACATTGTCTGATCTTGGAATAATTAGCCATTGAGAGAAAAATTTCACTCATCTCTATAACAGAAATCTGGTAAGATGTTGACAAATGCCCCATTGAACCTTGTCAATGCCATTTTGGACAATATTTTTTTTTGGCGGGGGGGGGGGTATAACATTTCTCAAGTCATCTACACAATTCAAAGGAAAAATTCAAAAAGACTGTTTAGCAGAACCTCAGAAAAAGGATAATTCTGACAGATGGGTACATGGACTGTTGCTTTGCCAGGATACTATTTTCTGCATTGGAGCTAAAGAGGGGGCTATTTTGTCAATTTTCCCCAGAAATTGTGAAGGCAGGTGTGAAAATGTACAACTCCTAACAAGTAACAGAAAGAAGGAATGGCCACAACAAGGCTCTGTGAGACATAGATAAATATGTTACAAAATTCTTGAGAAAGCCAGTTTGACAGCTCAATATGGAGTCTTGTTTAGCTTGTTGCAAGACCACAAACCAGGCTCACCTAGCTCCTTGATGACCTTTATGGGGTAGGTGGCCTATGGTATCTTGTGCAGGGATAGGAATGTTTATGACATAATGTAGGGATCATTTTATGTGGCAGCTAGCTCAAACAGATGATTTTTTTAGTTAGCAAAGGTTTCTTTTTGTTTTGAAAAACAGAGCGTGTTGTTCCTGTCGAGTTGATGCTAAGACCAGCTTTTTAAATTGTTAAAGGTCGTAAGGGAAAATTTTATTTCATTTCATCTTTATCAAAAACGGCTGATAGTGCAAGTAAAGTGCAAATCGGATAAAAAACTTCAAATATACATGTAAACCATAAAATTGCCAATTATGCAAAAAAATGTATCCGCACCTTCTGCACACCCTTACTTATCACAAACAAAAGCATCCAAAAGGTGGGAAATGTCATAGCATGAAAAGGTGTTTGTGAACTTGAGCTTTACATTGACAATAAGAGTCAATAATAAAATATTCAAAGTGCCGTGCTACAATAGGTAGTTGGATAAGATTTATTTGCATGATTGTTTTTGTGACATATGATGTAAACCATAACAATTCGATAGAGTTTTAGTATTTCGGCAAAAAGGCGAAAACAATCTTAGAACGTTTCGATAAAGACATTTGCCGGGTTGAGATTGGGTTGGCCGCGACCTACGGACCCCCGCAAAGATAAGTTTACCTGGAACATCTTGATTCTTATGTTCCTTTTCACGCTTTCTTAGCTTGGCCCCAAGTTTGGTGTCATCATTAAGAACTATGGATTTCATTACTTTTCTGAGATATCCTGTTCAGTAGTCTAGGACCTGACCTGTGCCTCGAGCTGCCCGTCAGCCAATCTTTATCGGCTGAATCAGGGTGATGGAAATGCTTCATCCCGATAAAACTACCATCAGGAGCTCCATGTTTATTATTTATCCTTTAGCACCTATCTCATCAAAATAAAAGCAAAAAATATTTCATAATTTTGAATTCAGCATTTCTTAACCTTTATATGCAAGATCGACCGGGTGGCCAAATCTTCTTCTGGCCTGTTATTTGGGTAAACCTGTCACACGCTAGGATTCGGCTTCAGTGACGCCATATCTGGCGCTTAGGCACAAATTTTGCACATTTGACCCCACCTCGGAAAGAAATATGTGACTGGCTCTGAGCGTTTTTTCCATAAACTGGACGCTGTGCGGAAGCTCATTGCTTCACTTCACATCGAATATGAGGAAAAAAAACAACAGCCTTATAAACCTGTAATAAAAGCCTGTAATAAACGAAAAAATAGAGTTGAAGACCATGGCGCCCAGAACGTTAAGGTTTTGTGTGCGAACAACATTCAAACCAGTCTGAAACTAAAGTCAGACACGTATAGTAGACTGGCCAACCCATTTCCTTTTGAAATTACTTAATAAGTGGTCTAAATGTGAACAAGTGAACAAAGAAGCCTTTTTAAACAATCTTGCGCTTTTTCATGTGCATTATCTGGTAGCACTGCTGAACTTGGATGTTGTTCATATTCGATGGTGGTGCCTGTTCGTTCGCCCAGGGATATTTTGCTCGTTGATTCTATTTTCGTCTGGCTACTCCCTTCCTCCCTTTTCCACCGCCCGACTTGACCCACTGAATTGGACCCGTTTGGAGGCAGAATCCCGGGGTAAGACACGACGAGTCCCACGCCTCATTCTCCGTACCCGTGAAGAGCATCGGGATCGCAACGTAACCATTAGCTGGGAAATCGAGCGCTCGCTTTCTTTGTCTCGACCTATTATTTTGTGGAGTGTGAATGGTGTGCCCAATAATGGATGGAGTGATACTTTGGCTTTGGTCTGCGGGTGCAGATCATGTTTGAATGTCCGATTATACAGCCACCATATGCTTTGATTGATTGAGCCACAGATCGAGGATTCATTTTTTGGTAGTGGATTCAGTGTCTTCCTGGTTACTCTTGAACCAAATTTGGGCCCAAGTGAGCTGGAATGCTATGCTTGGGCCCAGCTAATGATTGACCCCCATCAGGTTGAAACAGTCTGCCCGGCTCAAAGAAGCCATCAACTGTTCATCATGTTCAGGAGCGCCAACATTTCGAATGGAAGAATGAACTAGAATGAAAATATTCCCTTTTTATCATGTCCTTGACAATGAAAGAGTAGTCCTTTCCGAGTCAGGAGCTTGAAAAGCATGCTTTGGATTGGAAACCTTGGTTAATCCCTAGCTAGAGGGCCTTCATCTTGGCATCCGAAATATAGAAACGAGGCTCATTGTTGGAGTAGTTGAGCCCAAAATTGATGATGGCTATTAGTGTAACAATTTTTGTTGGTCAGTTATCCGATAATGGTCAATTGAGCATCACATGTAAGGTGAAATATCAGGCCTTACCGTTTTCTTTCAGTCGTCACACTAGCCAGAGTATTTGTCCCAAGGTCAGTGTAAACTGGCCCGATCATTGTCCCCCGCTTCATCTGACTTTCGTCCTCGAATTCCATCATGGCCCGTGGCAATCAACGTGACTTGGCCCGAGAAAAGGCCGCTAAAAAGGCCTCAGGGGCCAAAAAGGCTGCCAATGAGCAAGATGGCAACAAGGGCATGACCTTGGAGGCCAGGAAGCAACGCGATGCCGATATCATGCGGTTGAAGCAGGAGAAAAAGAAGGCGGATGCGGAAGCCAAAGCGGCAGCCGGAAAATAAACTCGCACCGAGCGACCTCATGGACCAACTCAACGAAACAGATGATGAACCCCCGGACAATAACTTAGAAATACCTTGCTTCGCTTAACAAACCCCTTGACTAGCTCTGACTCATCATTTGATATGATTGAACAGAGTTGGACTGTTACCTTGACACAAACTATTTGTTTAGGACTATTCCTGTGAAATATATGTATTGACAGCTCAAATTTGATCTCACTAGCTTGGTTATCTTAAGCTCTAGATGTTAAGATATAACTTGAACTCTCTGGTCATGGTTTAACATTGAACAAGTTAATTCAACACCAAGTTAACATTGAAATCGAAACATCAGAATGATCTCGCCTCCTTTCAACTCATCTCGTCCGTTTGTCCCCTAAATGATATGTGGTTTAATGGTAAGTCAAATCCCTCCTTAATCATGGGGTTGGTGTTATGTGACAAAGAAAACGACTTGAACATTCAAGATTGATTTTACCATTGCATGATCGTTTGAATTATACGGTTCTTATAATTGTAGATTGTCATGAGTTGGCCACCACCTTCATGGAGTTTACCAAAATGGAGAGCAGCCTCCCATGTTCCCCCTCCTGCCAATCGCATTCACGGACATCCACGTCCTCCGATGTTCATGCCCAAACCAGTGAGTGCCCTGAGGACTGAATCACCTCAAGTCGCTTCCCATGGTTTTGCTCCTTCCGTTGGGATTCCTTATGGAAGCATTCACTCCTTGGAAGAGGATTCCATTGGCCACGAAGCGGAGGGCAACAAAGAGGAAATGTTCCCATTGGGAAGGAAGTCTGAATTCCAAAAAGATCTCGAATCTAGTCCCGGGTCGGCCTTCATTGGTGAGCATGTCATGGTTTCTTAAAGGATTTCCATTTTAAATCCTATGGAATGGCGCATTCGCGTAGGGAAATACTTTGCTCATTTGTTCTGCCGCATTTTGATCATGTTAAGCGCAAACTACTCTACTCGACGCGATTGCTTTCTTTAGTTAAGTCAAAGAATTGAGTTTGGTTCCGAAATATTGCTCTTGGATTTTAATTAAGTTGAAACAAGTGTGAATCATGGAATTAATCAACAAATAGGACTTGAATATGTGATTGAAATACAACACAACACCTCGAAGAGGATGAGTCCTGCCTACGCTTGTCTCCTTTGCGACGCCATCATCAAGACCAAGGAGGGCTCTGCATCCACTTTAGACCTCATCAAAAGCCACGTTCGATCCTCGGCACACAAGTTGTCCTACTTGGTTAGTACTCCAGGGTGATTGTCATGCATAATGTCATTTTCTTGCTCATTTTTTATGCGTGCCTTCCAGGAAAAGTTCTTCCCCACTTTGAAAGCTAAGAAAATTGATGTCGTCAAGCCCGTGGATCATATATTGGTGAACGGAATCATTGAAAAGATCATCCAGCATTTAGGTTCCATGCAAGTTAAACTAGTGGTTGGACACAAGTTATTCAGGAAGAAAGCGCCAGAGATCAAGCTTATGGTGGACAAATCTTCTCACCACTCGTGAGTCAATATTGTGTGCCGTTTTTTCTAGCGATCTCAATCTAACAGTTTTTGATACAATACGAAAGTTTCTAATTCTAAATCCGTAAGATCTTGTGATGAACTCAAAGTTCAGTATGGAATGAATGTTCTGAGCAGCATTGCCATCTGGAAGAGGCCTATGTTTTGTACCCAAAATCAATAGATGTTCTTTTGTCTCTTGTGGCTGCCTTAACTAAAACCAAGTTTCGTGCTTAAAGTTTTCCTCACGGTTTACAACAGGCACGATCATATCGAAGTTGCATTATTTTATGGTTTACTGGTCAATACCTACCTATCTCTCCAATTGCCAACAGGCATTCCATTGATTCTAAAACGCTCGCTTTAATTAATATTGAAGGGCTTATGCCCGTCATTGTTTGCAAAAACAAATTCGCGCCATTCTCCTCCAATGCCCAGAAATATGCTCTGAGGCCCAGGCAAATAGTTTCTTCCAACAACCAATCGTTAAGGTTATGTAAGCCTTCAACATTTCTCCTTCAAGTGGTTGTCTTACTCCCGCCATCAACTGTCAAGAGATAATGTGGAGACATTCGCCTTTTCAAAAGAAACCCAGCTTTAAATAGACCCGTGCCTATGAGCTCCGTGGGTTCAGGTTGGATATGTGAACTTAATAATGCTTTCAAACTGCATTTCTTCCTTACAGCGAGAATCCAATTGTGTTGAAATTGCTCTTCCCTCTTGATACCTTTGACACATATCCGCCTCGAGATTTGGTTAAGGATGCAATTCCGAAGCCAGTTCCGTGTAAAAGACCCAATTCGCCAGACAAAAAACCTGAGTCAGTGTCTAGGGAAAAGAATGAAAGCAAGTCAAAATTGGATGATTACGCCGATATCTTCGAGGAGTTTGAAAGAGGTAAAGATTGGGTTGGCTAAAATTTGTCCCAAAAATGTATACTTCAATTCAAAGAGGTCAAAATTTCAGCCCAAAGAGAACAACAAGGAGGAGTTTCCGAGCCCTCGGAAATGACTGACCCAAAGAGGTCTCGAAAATTGTCGAGTGATGACGAGTTACAAATCATCAAGGACACCAGTCGACGTCAAAGTTCAAGTCCCAAGAGATCTCGCAGAAACTCTTCCAGATCCAGGTCAAAAGAAAGAAGATCGACTAGTCGGAGGGATCGTTCACCTAGAAAGCACTCTCCGAGAAGACGTTCTCCAGGTAAAATCGTGTCTAAAAGGCGTTCCAGATCTCCAAAAAGACGCTCTGGAGGGAGGGAGGAATCTTCCAAGAGATCCAGGTCCCCCAGAAGAACATCTCGAGAGCGAAGATCTCGCGATCGTAAACCCAGGAGATCTGTAAGTCCTAGCAATTCTCCAGCCAAACCTATCAATCCACGAACTGGCAAACCCTTTAGCTCCGAATTCTTTGATACCAAGCACCAACAGATAAAGGAATTTCATCAAGCCCTCAAAGAAGTCACCCTCAAACACGGTTTGGAAAAGGACCATTTCATTGAGCATGCTAGTGTGCACCCTGATTATACCCGAAGGTGGAACCGATTCTACCGAGACAAACAACGTGAACACCAATCGATCACAATTCATATGGATTACATCAAGGACGAATGGGTCTTAGAGTGGAGGAGATTTGTGGTTTCTGAATATGAGAGATTGGTCAAAGAGGACCGAAACCGACTAATGAACAAGTTTAGACTTTTTCACTCTGATCTAAAAGAATACGAAGATTTCCAGCAATTGGGAGATGCTCAAAGTGATCAGAAAGAGAAGTCCTTCAAAATCCCTCCGATAACCGACGTGAACCAAGTGGGTCCAATTGATGCTCAAGAAATTGGAACTCGTGCGAAATCAACTATCAGCTCTCACCCTGATTTTGCCAATAGATTCACCTCGGAGAAAAGTTCTACCATGATTGAAGTGTCGGTGATTAGCACTTTAAGACTCCTGTCTGCTTTGGAATCCCTTTTGGATTATCTTGGTCCCGAAATCAATGTCAGTTTAGGTAAAGCTAATAACTTGGAAGTGAACGCGGGTTATGGATCAAGTGCTAGCATGATTAATGACAAAAGCTTCTTCACGCTCATAAACTCTGCGAGAGAAAAACTGGAGTCAAAAATGGCCAAGAATGCGATCAATCAGCAACAACTGAAAGTTTCTAGCATTTGCATTGATAATATTCGGGCTCTAACGGAGCAAAGCATTTGCAAGAAGCCAGATATTGTCGAAAAGCCAACAAGACCAGACAATCCAACTCCCTCAACGTCGTCTGAGCTTGTGCTTGACTCCAAATATGACGCCCTCAAGGAAGCGATTACCAATACAGTCATTGAGGAGTACCGAAAGTTGGGCCGAGAAATCAGCGGTCCTCAATTAACTTCCATCGTTGAAATACAATATGAACGCATCAGAGGCCAGATTAGAAACTCTAGCCCAGCACCAATGCCCGCACCAATACCCACTCAAACTGACCTCCCCGATCCAAGCCCGTCCGTGGGACCATCAAAACCCTTCTCCCCTCCAAATCCACAACCCCTTTTCCAAGGATACGCAAGTGAGCCCATCAATCTCAAACCAAAGCTTCTTCAAGTCAATTGGAACGCTTTACAGAGTGCATTGCTCACGGCAACAAGTTTGCCACCGGAACCAGCTGTACAAGTTTCTGAACAGCCCAATGGAACTCCCCATGAGATGGAACCAACTGAGGACGACACGGATTTTGATGACCTCACTTTGGAAGACTTAACATCTTTGTTCAAGAACTTCAACGATCTTGATGAAGAAAACCAAAAGAACCTCCTGGAGTATATGAAGCGGATTGAGAAAAGTAATCCTAGTAAAGTCACGGAACTTAAGCGGCATATTCATGGCAATGGCGCTTGATTCAAGGTTTGAGAATGGCGAATAAAATTGGAGTTCAACGAGATCAACCTATTAGTAAACCTGTTGATGGTGAAACTTCGAAATGAAGGATCAGATTTAGACTTTAACGCCGATTCTGAGAAAGAGTGATATAGATTGAATGATAGTTTCAAAACAACGATCCAACGAGGTTTTTTTGAGGTATCTTTTAGTTCTCCAGTGAAGTATGAAACTAATTTGTTTTTGATTTTGGATAATTTTGGACGTCCATTCTTTGGCAATCGGAGGCTCAGATTTATTCACCAGTCTACTTAACAAGTGATCATCAATCAGTTAGTTTTTGCTTTCCCGATTATTCTGCAAGAGATTAAAACGTTTCCAGGATGTGATTCCACGGTTTCAATCAAGGTTCAACATGGACGTCCGCAAATTGGTCATCCAAAGAATCGATGAGTTTGTTTCATTTGATCTCCGTATTCGAAATTTTTATTTCAATCTAGAAACAAAAAAGTAAAAACAATAATTTGGTATTCTTCTCCTACCTCAGTTCTGTCTGATTCAAACTTAAGTCGCATAATTCAAATTGTGTTTTGTGCTTATGAGAATATCGGAAAGAAAATTGACAGTATAATTCACTTGCAGTGTAATAAATTGCCAAGAACGTGATAAATTGCGCTCATGGTTATTTGCAGCTATACGTACTAAAGGCATGGATCAGTTCCCTTTCCTTGTCGATGTTTGAAACATTGGTTCAAGAAGTACTCAAAATGTACTATTCAGATACATGTGCATATTTTTGTTAGCTTCATTTAAACCGCGAAAGGAGCAATTTTTATCAATGTTATGTCCATCGTCCCAATACAAAAAAAATAAAAAATACAACGTAATGCACTCACGATAGCAGGGAAAAAAGCGAAAATACTCCTCCCCCAATTCAATGCTCAATTTGTTGATGACTGCAATTATACCGCAGCTTCAGCGAAAATAATATTGGATGATGATTCTGAATATTCATTGCCTATCTTGCTTAAGACCACATTATTCCAAACTTGTGTTTCACTAAATAATGGAACAGTCCCTCATTATGATTCCTGCTCCTGTTCCTTGAATTGTGATTTTTGTATGAACAACACCTATAGAGCCTTTGGCTAAATGGAATGAAAATGCAAGTAGAAATTGCGACATGGGAGCAAAATCATTTACATGTAACTCAAATGTTCCAATGCGATTCTTTCACTAGGGCATGTCTCTTGATCGTTGACAGTGGAAAATTGCAATGTGTATGATTCGGCTGTGTTTAATGATTTTTTTCTTCTCTCAATTACATTTTTACCATTTTCTGAGTCCCTAGGGTTAGATACCAACAGGATACCAACAGATTGAATTATTTTGACATTTTCTTTCCATTTACAAAATTCATTACTTATTAACTTATTTAATCACTTGGATGAGGGTTCATGTTGGGCGGGTAGTAACAAAAGTGTGGAAACATTGAGTAGGTTATGTTCATCTTTTGTTCTATTTTTTATATCTTTTGTCCAATTACTACTATCTCACTGGAGATTATTGTGACAAAAACTTCAAATATTGGAAAATCTATGTTCCCTTTTTGTCAGGACTTTTTAAGTCAATTTTGAACCCCTCAAGTTATCAGTTATTATCACTTGTAACCAAAATGGAGGTCCATAGATTCTAGTACTTCATAGCACAAATCCTTCCCAATATATGAGAACTTTTGTCTATCTACTGATAGTATGCTTGACAGGGTGTATTTTCTTCATCTACATTTGACACTTCTCGCCTAATATATAAATTTAGTACCAAAACTAGAATGAGTCAATAATACTAATGTATGCTGGTTCTTTGCCTGTTCTGGAAAAGAAAATGTAACGAGTGACACCATTCAATTTTTTGACAAGTAATGGAACTATAATCCGTTCCATTTATTGAGGAACGACAAAAGCCTGATTAGGGTGATTTTTTTTCTATACTCCCCTCGACGTTTACCCCTAGATCGGGGAGCATTTTAACAAACATCTCAAAAGCTGCTTCTTTTTGGCCCAAGTTATGGGTTTTCCATAGAGTATAGTTCTCCTCTGTAAAATTACAGAAGTGATATGATTTCCATGTTTATAGACGATTATTTAAGGTCCTTCAAGGTTTTCATGGTTCTTATAATTCTCAACTGTTCTTTTTAAAATGCATATTTGTGGTGCCTTGGTGCATATTTAGCATTTTTTTCTCCGTGTTTTACAGGTGTGGATATTATTTAAAAAAAACCGTGCATTTTTCCCCCATTTCTATTGTTGACAGAACCAACTTTTAGGATTTTGGCTTAAGGGAAAGAGTTTTGTTCTCGCTCTACTTTAAGTTGTTTCTCTTTGAAAGGTTTTCAGTCACAAGTTCAAAGACAGGCGTTAAAAGTTTGCTTACCGTCACTAATGTCAAAGATACATTTTACAAACGTTCGTTCAACTGCATTACTCGTCGCCTATCATTCATAGAATATATGTCCATCTTGCCCTTTATATCCAGTGGAGCAATTTCATAGACAATCAGAATAACATCGCACTGAAATCCGGTCTCTACCCGTTTGCCAAGTAGAATTTCGTATGTTTATTCACAATGCTTGTCAAAACCGCATTTCCCTAAATACACATGCATATATGACGGTTGAGGTCACACATTCCCCATCAAAATGTTCCAGTGTTCAATACAAGGACACGACCTATAAAAAGAACGTGACCGATCAATCGTTCCGAAAATCGTGTAGTGGAGAGTATGCAACGCAAAATACAGAGATACACATGTACCACATCTGCTATAAATGTATGTAGTCAATCTCTTTGGTATGTGCAGTAGTGTAAGTAAGCCCTAGCTTTCTACTCGGCTCTGCTTGCAGGATTTCTTGGACGCCAATCTGGGCAGGTACAATTTAACTCTGAGTGGAGTATAGTGGGTAGCATTCCTTGAACAGCTGTGTTCTTTCTCTCACGTGGCAACCATCGGAACATTCTCGTGACTGTACAGACAAGTCAGTAGTTTTTGCCAACTACTAGCATTGAACTACACAAAACTGGTTTCAGTTTGAATTGATCAAGCCATCACTCTGGCCCATCGGCCTCAGTCTGGCTGGCTTGCTGTTCAATACATCCAAGTTACAGGGCCAGTGATCCTTAATTAGTGTGTGCATCATCGTTCGTTCACTTTATCGTCCTCCACCCGAGCGATCTTGGTTCAGGTTACAAAATTACTGACTGGCCTCACAGTCTACGAAGAATCGCTGATATTTTTACTCGTTATCTAATGTCTGTACGATTTTTTGCCCGCTGTGTCATAGAAGTTCACCACTCTGTGTTCTAGAGCAAGTCCTTAAAGGAGAAAACAAAAGACCTATGAGTAATTTACAGCTTCTGGTCTTGTGCTATAGCGTGATTAGTACCAAAAATAGAAGTAAACGATTGAAGTGAGAGGTGACTGAGAACAAAGGAAAGTGTCGGCAATCGTTGAGGATAGTATAACCATTTGTGATAACGCCACTTTTGGAACCATGTCGGAATCAAGCGATGAAGAGCAATTGTTACTACCCTCATCTTCTTCAGCATCCAATCCAATCACCTCCACCAATGCCAATGAGATTGTGGAACCAAACAATAACGAAGTGGAAATAAAAACCGCCAGATCGTGTTGTTCCGGTCAGTGGCAGACTTGGATCAATCTTTCAATCCTAGCCCTAACCGAGCTTTTGGGTGGGTTCACCTTCTCATTATTGGCCCCTTTTTACACCAATGAGGCCACCGGAAAAGGCCTGAGTGTCACCGAGACCGGCCTGGTAATTGCAATTCGTAAATAATGATTACGGGCAAAGGCATTTACGTACTTCATGGGGACTTTACAGGTATACGGCTCGGTTTTTATCACCTCCATCATTTTTGCTCCCATCTTTGGAAAGTACATTGAGAAGATTGGCTCTCGGAAGCTATTTCTGTACGGAACATTTGTCGCCGGGGCTGCTAATACAATTTTTGGGTTCTTGCAATGGGTTGACAACCGTGTTCCATTCTTGGCCTTGTCCTTGCTCATTCGGATCATTTCGGCAATAGGCGAAGCGGCCTTTTTCTCGGCAGTCTATCCCATTGCTGCTCAGGTAAGAATGAATCTATCTTATGAATCTGTCTGTTATTGGTAGTCATGTCAGTACTTATTGAAAAAGGTTCGACGTGTTATGCCATCCTGATTTGAGCGTTTATGCAAGAACAGGTGTTTGCGAAAGGTACATTTTGAGCAGGTTCTTTAGGAAGGAAAAGTTGAAGGACAGTAATTGAATTCCTTTGAGAGACTGACCAGTATTACAAGCGAAAATGCTCGAGGGTAACTCTGCTTGGATGTTGTAAGGAATGTCTCCAAAAAATGACAGAATTTACCCTATTCTACTGTCTTTTGTAAACTGGAATTCCTTAGAATAAAGGGGTAAGCATGGAAGATGACGTAACCTCCAACCACTTATTTCATACCACATGTACTTCGGGTCTTGGATCCTAAACTTGATAGCTGTTCCAATATTCTCCCAGCAACAGGAGAGTGTGTTTGAACAATACCAATAAAACAACCTGAAGTTATAGTACCAGCTTGGCAAGCAAGTCAATTTCAAGGTGAAGTATCTGCCAAAATTCAAGATGGGATGCTCAAGGTCACTTCTAGACCATGGACATTTCTTGTTCTCTATAAATCTGAAGTCGAAACCGAACTCCGATAGTACAGAAAAATGGACCAAAAGTACATAACAAGACCCTAATCTGGAATGTTTCGTCACCAAACAGGTTCTACAGGGCGCAATGCCTTTAAGAATATTTTTTTTTTAATCTTTCTCATTGCGTGTCTCTCTTTAAAAGCAAATTGTGTTCGATGAAGACGCGCAGAGTTGAAGCTTTCAAATTGATCTTAAATGGAAACGAATTTCATGGCTTTGGAACTAGATTAGCATAAAACACGGATCCTATCCCAAATGCATGTGAACGCGGCCTGAATACCAAATACCATGTGAACCAACCACACAACCATCCTATCCACATTTATATCCACGCTGTACGTAGTATTTTGCGGCTATGGAAAGTTTCGATCGAAAAGCTCAAGCTCTGTCAGCAAGACAAGTTTTCTTCTTTCTTGGCCTGTAATGCCCGAACTTCAACCATCAATTTTATGTAGTTGTTTTTTATTTCGATTTTCAGGAGGCCGAGCCCGAAAACCGCTCGAAAGTATTATCCATCATGGAAACCATGTTTGCCCTTGGCCTAATGATTGGACCTTTCGTTGGAGGAGTTCTATATGAATTCGGCGATTTCTATCTACCCTTCGTCAGTTGTGGAGGCTCTCTCATGTTGTGCTCCATTTTTGGATGGATGCTTTTAAAGACCGAAGCTGAGTCCGAGACAGAGGGCGATCAAGAGTCAGTGGAAAGTACAAGCTTTCGACAATTGCTGAAAATGCCCACTGTGCTCTATTGTTGCCTCATCGTTGTTATCTCAGGCCTTGGAAGCTCTTGGTACCTCCCCTCGTTGCAGGTAAAGATAACTTCTCGTTGCAATGTGCAACAAACAAATGTGTAGCACATTGTTTTTTCTTGAAGGTTATATTCCTTGATGGCTCATCGCTTTTCACTCTTGGGTAGTAAATCTATCGCCCAAATCTTCTCATAGCCACTTGCACAATGATCTACGTTGATGAGACGATTGCGAAAGTTGCTCAGTCTCGAAATTGTACCCTTGGTTATGACCAAAAGTTGTTCTGTTGACTTTTGTGCTCCACCAGACTTAATTCAACTAAATGTTTGGGAATTTAGATTCGAGTGAAGATTATTTCAAAGTTTGTTGTTGCAGTATATTGTTAGAGCTTAAGGCCAGACTAAGTATGAGATGGAATGATTCGATTAGGAAACCCTTTCCTTCCAATGAATTTCCGAAATAATGGCCACCGTGTCACCATTATGTTAGTATAGTCTTTTGGTTCATTTTAATCGTTTGTTTTTTCAGCCCTATGTCGAGAGCCAATTTCAATTGAACAGCATTGCCATTGGAACCCTGTTCATGACCGATGGTGCCACATATGCCATTTTCACACCGTTATGGGCCTGGTTATTGGATAAAGGCATGCCACCGTTTTATGTCCTTTTCTTCGGCAACCTTTTCACTTTATGTGGATTTCTTTTGCTTGGACCCGCTCCATTCCTAGACTTTCTCCCTGTGAATGAATATTTGCTCGGCTTTGCACTGGCTCTCCATGGGTAAGATTGGAAACTCATTCATATTACATCTACAATCTTGATGAAAGTAAACGCATTAAGAAAGACGGAAACTTAAAAAAAAACCGTATCATCTTAAATCTCTTGCTGAATTGTAAGGTCCCAAGTTTTCAAGATGTCTCCTTGGGGCTGGAGTTAATTTGCCGAATGCTTCTAGGCAAATCGTTCCAATCTGTCATTTAAGAGACAGATATGAAGAATCTAAAGTAGTTCTGTCAACATTTTTTCTTTAGAAATGACTCATGGAACTCACATAGTCGTAATAAGTGGGTATTATTTGTCATGCACAAAAATGCTCATAGATCAAAATTTGGATATTAGTCAAGCGCTTTTTATGCAAATGGATTTATGGATGTTATGCTCTAACTCGAGTGAACTATTCGTCTCATTCCTATATTTCTGTCAAACAAAAGATGAATCATCATTTTTACTGACATTTCTTAAACCGTTTCTAAAGTGGTAATCTTTTGCATGAACGCTTGGAATCCGATCGGAAACATCAAGGATGAGAATATTACACAACTTCAATTTGAGTCAATGAATTACATTTTTCTTCAAATGAGACTGGTCCCAGGTTGTTGCAATTGCATATCTCAATTTTCAGCTCGACCGAATGACCGAATGAAAGAGCTAAGCTCTTTAAAAGTGCAATACACAAAATGAATGAGTTGGTCCTTTTCTGGTAAATGACCATCACAAGATGGCTAGCTCATTCATTCTGTGTTGAGTTATGGATTGGGCTGTGAGAGGGCGTAACTTCTGATCCAGTCTTTCGATCGAGCTAAAAGTTGACTTGATAATCCTAGCAACATGAAGCCAATCTCATCTGGAGAAGGGTGCAATCCTACAGTAAAATCCAAATTAGCATAGCTCGCGTCTAGTGCTTACGGAAAGATGTCTGCTAGATCTATCATGTGTCATTCGTTTCTTGAAATGAACTGCCCGCCTCCTTTTGGCTTATTTACGATGAAAAAAAAATGTTCCACAATTTCAAGCAAGAACCGAGTCACTTGCTTCAGACTATTCCGGACCTCAATACCTTTTTTTACCCCTTTTTACCATATTTATCTCATTGTTTTGATTATATTTTGTACACACCAATTATATTTAGATTATTTATATTTTTCATTTATTTCCAAAATGCATACATGAAACGAAGACTACCTACACTTTATCTGACTATATGTGTTTTCTATGCAAATAAACTCGATACTACCTGGCTACCAACGATCAGCACCATCAAATTCGATTTCTGTTCAGATTTACTTTCGAGTGATTGTATGATTGCGTTCTGTGCCTTAAATCCATTCAAGATATCTGTCTTTATACAATGAATAAATTAATATTGTTATTTTATAACTTCATTTCAGGTTTGGTGTGGCTGCCAACTTGATCACAACCCTCACCTTCATGATGTCCTCAAGTGTGGATATCGGAGGCGCCCCGGACACGGAACAAACCCGAGGCATGATCACGTCGCTTTGGTTCATGAACGAATGTCTCGGCGACTACATCGGCTCTCTCGGGGGTGGTTTTGCTTTCGATTCAATGGGGTTTGTGAACTCCACCGTGATCGTGATTGGCATTCAACTCGTCATTTTGGTGTCTTTACCCATCCTCGGCAAAGTCATTCGGACCACTCAAACAAGAACCAAGAATGAAGAGACCGCTCCCTTGTTACGCGGCAGATCCGTTGATGGCATCTGTGAGCGACCCCAGCGTACCTATTGCTCGATTAGAGTTGTGTAATGTATGAGAAATCACAATCACGATTGCACTAGATAGCCGCAAGAATATCTATTTTTCTACCCTCATTGCCGTTTGCAATTGTCAAGATCCTTAGCTTGGATAATAAAGTTACCTACTTAGTGCCAACTTACCGACTTATACTCTACGTACTGTTGCTTGAGCGCGGGAACTAAGAGTGGCAAGTTAATGTCCCTTTGTTTAAAGTTAATGGCTCGTTGACTTCGATCCAGGAAAAAATCAGGGTGCTGCAAAATTTTCGTAGGTTTCAATTCGTGAATTAGCACTTTTCAACAAAATTCCACCTGAAATGGTAAGACAGCTCTCAACAGGCCTATGGCTATGTTTAAGATGAGCAGGATTTTTTTTCGCACTCTCAATCGTCTCTAAATGAGGAATCAAAACAACTCGTAAACATTTTGCTTCAGTCCATCCAATGTTGAGGAACTTGTTGTTTAGCCCGTACAGACCATATAAGCGCTAGAACATGATACTGGTCCCTTTATGAACTCGAAAAACTAACAGTTACAATAAGTAAAGTTAAAGTAACTAAAAAAAGTGCTATAAACAATTTGAACATGCAGATTGATTTCGGAGGCGCGTGTTGCGAAGTTAGCACAATTTCCAAACATGAGAGAAGTGCTCGGTTCGATTATCTTCCACGAGCTTTCAAATGGAGACTTTCAGGCGCTAACCCCACTCACAGACGCAAAACCAATCTGATACCGGCCTATCGAAATATGGGAATGGACGCTGTGATGACTGGTCGCTTTGCTAGCTGGATGAGGTTCAACCATCTTTAACTTTATGCGACAAATGTGTGAAAAATGTAAAAAAAGTGAAGGCAAACAAGCTTATTCAAATAACGCAACAAGAGCGAAAAAAATGGGGAAACAGTAGAATTATTTCCTGATTGTGCCAAAATCAACATTTTAGAAACAGTGAACGT
>NC_081446.1:11327819-11330308 GCF_007210705.1 Tigriopus californicus
ACCCTTCAAATGATACGGACTTCGGGCTTGACGGCTGTCTATCGCAAAAAAAAGAAAAGTTGATTTTTTTTGCAGTTGCTCCTTGACGGTGGTTATAATTTCTGGCTAAGTGTTTGCTCAAACACCAAAGGACGTCAGTGGGTTTTTCTTTTTTTTGTCAAAGAAAACAAAGAACAGCTTTTGTAAAAACACACATAAGTGTGTTGAATCAAGTACATTAAAACCTTTCACTATCAAAAATTGGTCAAAGAGTATCATTAGTACTCCTAGTTATGTTTTGACATGAAATTTCACAAACATCTATTTACTAGAAGCTTGTTTATAACCAGACCTCGAAAAAACTCGAAAATGATTTCAACTGATTTGAATTCTTTCAGATTTTCGTCGGCATTTTTTTCCGGAAAAATTCTGCTTTAAAGAGAAAATGTATCTGGATTGGGATACTAAGATTTTGCATGTGTTAATATTTTTTTAATGCGTAGACTATGCAGCTAACTCAGGAAAATACTGGAATGGACTCATTTTGCCTTAAAAGCCGCTGACAAGCCTCAGATCAACACTTCGACATTCTGCAAGCCAAATTCCGAGTATATGATCTTATCATTTCTACTTCCATGGCAAAGGATACGCAAATGTTGTTGGGGTGCAAGATTAAGCGGCAATTATTTATAGTATAAAATATATTTAACAAAACAAGCAAAATATATTTTGTTCTCCCATTTTTGCTCAAATTTCTGAATTTTTTTTAATAATTTGGATAAATATCTGAATTTTTCAAAAAGTTATCGTAAAAGCCTTAAATATTGGAGACTTTTCTGGAAGAAGTGATTACAAATAACAAAATCTGCCCCCAAAACGTCAATTCTTTGGAATTTTTTGACCCACTCTGGTCACCTTGAGCAAAAATCTAAGGAGGACCAAGTGGAACCGAACTTTCGACAATCAAATTTGGAAATGTCAATTTCATGGTATTACTTTCAACAATTTGGAAAAAGTGGAAATGGGAAGATTTTTTTGTCTTTTTTGCGGCTTCCTTACTGCTATGGAGATGGAATTCCCAGCACTTCAAGACGAAAAGCTTATTCATTTTACTAAACTTTAAATTCATATATTACTTGATTGACCAATGACTTACAGTTGGCAGATCTGGTTAGCCCTTGAATATAGGGTTGATCGGAATTTTAAGTCAAAAACTTGTGCAAGTCTGATTTAAATACTTTTACTCCATCAACACATACACATTTCCTACGAATACTCGAGGGCAGCAAATTGAACAATGATGGAGCCCAAGAAAGAAGAGAGTTGGGCTTCATTGTTCGAACTAGCCTGGATTCTCAAGGGCATGAAGGTGCTCTCAAAACGAACATTAAGCCTCTATGGCCTCTACAAGTCTACAAGGACCCTAAAACCTGGGTTGGGACAAAGCCCATGGATGCTTTTAAAGACGTGCAACTTTGACTCAAAATCATGGGCAAAGCAGTTAAAACAGTCCTTTTTATGTGCGTTGTTGTCAGATTTCAACATACTTTACTTTGAGTTCAAACATCATTATTTGCCGATTTGGCCATTTTTGGGTAAACATTATGAACGATTTGAAACATTAAAATGACATACAACAGAGGAATACGGATATTTAGTGAAGCTTGACATAAAGTCGTTTCTGAATAACATCCTGAAAAGCGAACATTGAATAAGAAGTTCACCTGAAAAGGATTTTGGTAAGATACTATACGTACAGGACCATGTAATCATAGAACTTTAATTTTGGATTGTTCTTACATCCAGTTGAAGGCGATTATTACCTTTTCTCTCATTTTTACCATACGGACTAATTACATCATTCCCCTCTTAATAACAGCACTGAGTTCATAAACCATTCATAAAATTTGTCCTAACAAGTCATTCAGCAAAACGACTTTCCTAAATGCAACGCCCTGGCTTCCATATTAGTGGTCGGATTGCAATGCTTTTGGGCTCTATGAATTCCCCTGTCCCTGCTGCGTTGCAGCAAAGATGTGCTTGAGAGGAATTACAAGACTTTTGCAAAGTAAATGTCTTGCAACTCAAACACATTTTTGCCAAAATGTCTGAACAAGTGAGTTCTGACACCAGGAGACGACGAATTGTGGCAGTAGCTGTCTGCGTTCAACCGGTACCTGGGCTCGAAGAAAACGAGGGGTATCTTCTTGCCATCAAAGGACACAAGACCGAAGACCATCACTTTGCCGTGGTCTTGGTCCTGAAGACCAAATGATGGTCTCTCTCTTCAGCCGACCTGGTAATGACTCGGGAGTTCTGGCAGTTGACGTGAATGTTCTGCACGAAGACCTCGTCAGTAGTAAACAAAAATTACTACGGTCCTGTTCCTTTTAATGGCGTTCAAGAGGAAACTGTACGCCTTATCATTAAAACCAACCCGTTAATAAGCAAAAACGAAAAGTCTTGCCATTCTTCTCAGGCACAGTTTTACCAAAATGGCTTGAGACGAT
>NC_081446.1:11331583-11334034 GCF_007210705.1 Tigriopus californicus
CTATCGTTATCAAGAAGTCAAGAAGTTGCCTCACACCATCTGAAATTGAATTCAGCATTGATGAGTCGCTCATCAAATACGTTGAAAAGAACAATTTTGTCATAAGATTCGACGAGATGGATTTTCTTTTACAAGGACCGGTTTTCAGCAGTAAAAAGTTCTCTCTCCGGCACGCAGAGGAAACCAAACGCCCCAATTAGAAATCTTATTTCATGGCGCTGTGTTCACGAGTGGCCGGAATCTTAGTTTCCAGCCACTCATGAAGAGAATAGACAATCTCTAACTCAAATTTGGCTTCGAGTGGTTTCGAGGGAAAATCATACCTTGAAAACCGGTTCTTGTAAAAGAAAACTGTGTATTGAATAGCAACGGCGGTCTTTGCATGCAGTTTATTCAAGTTCGGATCTCAAAAAGCCCAAAACCTAAAATGCATTCGCCATTTCATTATGCCCTCTCTTGTGAAGAGAAGCTCGGGCCAGTCCTCATCGCTCTTCTCTTCAAACTCGACGGCATGAAATACATAGGGAACGCATTCAAAGTGTCTTGCTTGACCTTGTCGACTGTCTTCAAGCCTTACTTTTACAAACTCCACGCAAGGAAGGCCCCTTCTATTGTTTAAATAGCTATTTTCATAGCATAGCGAAGCGTTTCGAATAATGAACGATAAGTACTCTTTATTCACTAGGTCTTTGTTACAGAAACTTGGTTGGCAAAACTACATTGAAGGAAGAAAGGTGAACACACTTTATTCATCCCTTTACATAGTGCTCATTGATCCCCCACAAAGCCTCCCTTGAGACTTACCATGTCCTTTGTGATAATCGGAGTATGATGTTCCAGTTTCCAAGCAATCATCCCCAGATTTAGTAAAAGTGGGTTTCAGGCAGTATATCGAAATGCTGCACTGTTTAGTTCCCAAGTCTACCTCGAAAAGTGTGTTGCCCCGTTCCTAAACCAGACAAGGACCATCATAAGGTTTCTTTAATGATGTATGGTGAGAATCGTGAAGTACAAACACATGAATTGCGTTCGACAAATGTTTTGGCACATAAAAAACGGTTTATGATGGGTTTCTGTAACCTTAGGTCGACTGTGTGAAAACCACTGACTAGGCTGAGCCGCTAACTGTACGGCCAAGGCGGATCGGTTTATGATGGGTTTCTGTAACCTTAGGTCGACTGTGTGAAAACCACTGACTAGGCTGAGCCGCTAACCTTAAAGAATTTATTTCCTCAAAATGTTGGGAGGTTCGCAATTCACCTAGAATACAGCATAGTTGCCAAGACTGTTTCAGTCCCCGAACATCCAATGTCTTTGTTAAGTGTGGCGCCCTTCACAAGAATAACCAAAGTAAGGACATTTGAGAAACTTCCTTTCATTTTCAATTTCAAAGACAGTCGAACGAATGATTGACGCGGTCGTCCATTTTGTGATTTTGTATTTGTCTTTTTGGATACTCTCGTGGTAGCCAGAGCGAAAATGCGCTGGCACAAATCTTCGGCTTCGGCAATTATTTCAACGTTGTCAGATTACGGCTTAATGGTCAATCCTGCCAATTGATTGTTAGGGAAGAATCTTCATATCAATGCATTTGACCGTTCACCACTCGATGAGTGTGTTGTACAAAAACTCTACCGGCCATTCCTTACCCATAAAGCGAAACGCTCCCCTCATGATTTTCTGGGTCTGATCAACTTCCATCACCGCTTCACTTCATACCCGGATGCCAGTACGAAAGATGAGAGTTAAGAAATGATTCAGCACAGGTTTTGCATTGAAGCATAATAGATATCTAAGAATAATTTTTAAATATGGGCCAAAATTGTGTGTAAACTTGTAATTGCAATTTGTGATTGAAGTATCTCAATGACGTTGGCTCAAATGTAACTAATTACAAGTGGTTTCTACATAATAAGTCTGACTAGGGGTGTTGTACGCAAAATGGAAAACCCTTTTTCAAATTCCGAATGCTTTTAAAAGTGATTGCAACATAAGAAAAAGAAATGGCAATTTCATTTCAATGGTAAGACATATTTTATAGCTCATGACTTTACAAATTATTTCAGTTTAAAAAATATATGGTTCATTTTGCAGAGCACTTCATATAACTTGAAGGAGGAAATAAAAAGAATCAGTTCTTGCTACCAAATATGTTCTGGATAGATTTGCAATTCATAAATTACCGGCCAAGAGGAAATGAATCATGTTTCATGTAGACTTGAAAAATCATTATCATGTTTTCCATATTTTTTGCATACTTCCTTACCGCTACTAGGAATAGAATCCCCAGATTGGATGAATTTTAACATAAACACCTAAATACTGACTTAAGTTTATTTTGATTGTTTAAAACTTTCTCTCAAAATGCTGTATTAAAAATTCTCAGTCCTTAAATTTTGACATTTTCGGACTTTCTATTTTTATTGGGATGGGTTGAAATCATTACGATGG
>NC_081446.1:11334070-11335206 GCF_007210705.1 Tigriopus californicus
GTGTTCTTTTCAATGCATTCATGGCCTCTGTCCCAATGGCACTGAATTCAAAATAGTGCCCGTCCAGGGAAAACGTGTGAAATCAGGCTAAAATCAAAACCATACGATAAACGACTAATTAAAACCAGTTGAATATACTTCACCAATTTGGGTTCCAATGAGTTCAGCAGGTTTGCAAAAGGTCGAGCAAGTCCAAAGATGTTTCACTAGGAACATCACAAGAATGAGAGAGCTCTCCTATTGGGAGAGGTTAGAAAGGTTGGGACTGTTCAGTATTCAGAGAAGGTACGAAAGGTATCTGATACTGTACGTCTTCAAAAGCATCCATGAGTTTTGTCCCAACCCAGGACTGAGGGTCAATTCTAGTGACCGTAGAAGCTTAATGTGCGTATTGAGAGCACCTTCAAGCCCTCGAGAATCCAGGCTAGTTCGAACAATGAAGTCCACATCTCTTCTTTCTCGGGCTCCTTCATTGTTTAATTTGCTTCCCTCTGATATTCGTAGGGAATACGTAGGCCTTGTGATCTGGTAGCATCTTTCAAGTCACAGTTGGGCAAATTTTTAGATAGCATTCCAGATCAACCCTACATTCAAAGACTGGCTGGATCTGCCCACTCAAATTCGTTGGTAGACCAAATATCATTTGAAAATTAATAAATAGACGAATCATAACCTTTCATTTGATTAGTACTGGGGACTACATTCCTTGTAGTAGTTAGAAAAGCCCACGAAAAAAAAAATCGTTTTGTATCGTGCACGCTCTATAAATAATCCGTTTCTCTCTTCATTGAAACTTTTTTGGTTTACATCGGTGCGAAAATGGGAACCTCTTTTCCTTCATCAGTGAGGATTAGTATTCAAAATCACTTTTGCTTTGTACAAATGATTTCAACTCTTAATGTATAGGGTTCCTTTGCTTTGCATCGTTTTTGTCTTATGTTGTATCTGCACAAGCTGTATTTTATTACCATCTGAACATCAGAGAACGTGTTTCTCGACTCTTAATGAGTGGAGTCATCACAAAGTGCATATTGGGCAGATGTTGCACATTGATTTCTAAAACGTTGGTTTCGTCTGTCGTAAAAATGTTATAAAATACGTTGTTATATCAGTGTTTCCCATTAAGCAATTGGCTT